>NC_141796.1:2363682-2530735 GCF_054643075.1 Acanthaster planci
TTTTAAGGTGTATGCAACTTCCACAGATTTTTAGGAAAGGACTGCAATGCATTCGCGTTTTGTTGCTGATTGGATTTTTTTCTCTCTTTACGAGTGAACACAAATGATTGATACATTGCTCACTGCATTTTGTGCATGACTAAATGAATTACAACTAATATTGACGCAAATGCCATAATCGAAACACTCATGAGAAAAACGTTAACGGGTAACACTACTACCTCAAGCTGGTGTTACTCGAAATAACTGTTACAACCTGTTCACCACGCGTTCACACTGGAGCAATAGGAAGCAACGCGTGGACATTATCGCTACTGGTCCCTTCATAACTTCATATTTTTTAATGGGAGTGGGAACCAGTCTAGGTAGTTGGACACACTTCCATGCTTTGTCTAAATCTTTAAATATGTTCAAACAGTGCTCCACAACGTCTACAGCCGTATGCTGTCCAACCCAGCTTAAAATTATATGCTTCATTACCAATGTCCATTTTTTTTTTACCCTGGGGTAACCAGGCTTGAATAAAGGCTATAATCGTCGCTTTGGAGGTTTTTGTTTTCTCAAAGGGAAGTAAAGTCCGACTTTTTATCATAGGAAGCCCCCCCCCACGTGATGTAAAGACTCTCTTCTAAAGACTTCCACTAAAGTCATGGTGTATCCTGTCGCCTGCTGTATGAAATGAGTTGTTTTCCAAATAGCTTAAATACCTAATTACGCGATCCTTATTGACACTAATTTGTAACAACTTAAGTGTCAATGTAGATTCGTAAACCCCCGCGCATTAGTAACTCCAATGGTGCGATCTACATCCTAACTGTACACGATCTATTCAGTACAACGCTGCTTAGAGCAGACGGTAATTGTTATGTTAATGCGGCATACACGTTAAAAATGAAACGGCTGCGCAGAATTAAAGTACCGTTGTCGTCTGTAGGTACTGACTTATATCAAAATAAACAGTCGCCTTGAAGTGAAACCCTAACTTCGAGCCGAGACCATTTTCTATGCATCAACTTAGATTCTGGCTTTGGGTCCATCTTCTAGCCAAGAATAACTGCCAAAATCTATGATCTGCCAGCCACCTGGAAATCTCGGCTGCAATTGTTTGGTTCACATTGTGATGTTCACCCGTCCGAAAAAGCTTATTCTGAGCAGGTAGATTTCTGTCAGAAATTGGGGAACAAATTTTAGGAATTGAACACGAGGCCAACAAATTCTTGCCCTGTTGGCAAGGTGTGAAAACAAATCTCTTGAACTTAATCTTGTTTATAACCGTTCACAGGTTTCTCCATGGACAGATGACACAGTTTCAATTCCATTACTTGGGTGCTTTTAATGTCAACGAAAGCACGTGGCGACAATGCTGCATTGGTAGGCGTATTGCTAAGTGTTTCCCCTGAGCCATTATATGACACTAAAATCTCATGTTATGATAAACACACAAACCAGAGATGTCGCAAGGGTTTTGCTGCTGTTGCCTCCATGGATCATATCGTTTGTTGGCTGTTTCATGAGAAATAGGTCTTGATAAATAACACTAATTGTGAATTACTACGTAGGGTCAAAGATGTTGGAATGTGGAGTTCATGGCATGTCTCATTGCCTACAGATGACAATGTAGCTCCCGACGATCATTTGCATGGTCAGGGTTTTTAAAATGTTTTTCATCGTTGCTTTCCTTTCAACTGCTAAATCATTTCTGACGTCAGATATAAGCACACCGAGGAAGAACTGGCGTAACGGTTTTCTAGCCTTGTTTTTTTTTTTTTTCACAAACTGTCCTTACCCAGCCCCGCGTGCATGTGGGCACATGAATCCCGTTATTTTTTCAAATGACGGGATCGTACAATACGTTCTGAGCGGAGCATGTACCGAGAAAACCAACCTCCTAAGAGCGGAATATTTTATGACCGGTAGGTCGTTGGTTTGCATCATGGTCTCTGCTACACTGCTGATCCAAACAGACCGATATTTATTTTTTTATTTATTTGGTTTCCATAACCAACAGCGAAGAAATCGCCATTTACAGGTTAGGTATTAAAAATAAATGTAAATGCAAAAGACAATCACTAAATCTAATTGCGATAAAAAATAAAAATGTTCAATACTTACAGGTTTCATAAAAAAAGTTAAGCTCTCTTTCATTCCCGTATTACATTCACAACGTGGCGATTGCCGTACTACGGGGATGGGTAACACGGAGAGTTATTGGGTTTTGAACTGATATCTTTAAATACCTCTGTATCGGAAACGTTCAAGATGAGAGTGTAGTTTGTCAACACATCGTCTCTGTTGTTGATGTCCTCAATTGCCTGCCGTGCACCCACCAAGGCGCTGTGGCCGAAAAATCGGCTCCAGCCGTCCTTTTCCGACAACGGGAGCAGCCCACCAATGTGCAGGGGTGTGCGTTGAGCGGGCACGGTACAACCACTGTACGCGAGTACCGCAAAAACCACTGAAGTCTGTAATGAAACACACGCCAGCATTGTGTTCGTTCACTCAACTTTGACAGCGCGAACACATAAGACTATTTGAATTAATGAAGTCTAAACCGCTTTAAAAGGAGGGCTCATCCATTACACTTGGTGCTGTCAGCCCGTGTGGTTTTACGATGTACTGAGCATGCGTGTCAAGGCCCACGTCCCCGGGAATTAATTTGAGAAAATGCAAAGGAACATGGCTACGTACAAACCTCATTTCTCCACCCGCAAAATGGATACTTTTAATTTGATTGATGATATATTTATTTGATGACAGATACTCAAGGTGCAAATAAATATAATGTACGTGGACATAACGCATGCAGAGTGATGCATTCTCAAACATTACACCAGAATAATTAGGTACTGATGACATATTTAAATAAAACTGAACTAAATTTATATTTTGTGCCAATGAAACCGCCGTTTAGTGATTCACCAATATCCACAAAGAGGAACTACAAGCTTTTTAACATTTAACAAACCCAGAGATCCTCGTGGATCACTTCGTGTGACACTGCCTTTGTCAGAGCAGCATGAAATCTGAAGCTGGATCTAAATGAAGGGATATTTAATGCGTGCGAAAGCAGATTTCCTTTAATGCTGCTGATTCTGCTCATTGGACTATAACAACCTTTATACATGCCTACATATTTAAATATGAACATTTGAAGTGAAATATGAAACCCATGGCATATCATGTTTCTTAAATACATTAAAATACTAGTACGAATCCGACTTTTTATAAACACAACTCTCTTGAGTTATACAAGGTAAATGCGGGTTCTTCAGTCTACTGGGAGCGTAACTACTGATGTCTTTTGAACATTCATGGACCCAGGTGACCTGCACCCCCATGAGAAATGAAGAAAACAAGTGCTTTCGGTGTATTTCCTTTTCTTTCAAAGCGTACAAACTCCTAAACATTTAGTTTTACCAAACACAGACAATAAAACTACTTTTTTTTTTAACTACACAGCAACTGAACTCTGGTGTTAAAAGTAGCACCGACGGTGTACAATTTTATTATTTGCTTGTGTTCATACTGGGAAGGCTTTTGATGTTACACACCACCAGGCAAAGAATTTTTTTTTAAAAGTTATACGAGTTATGATGTTCCTTTTAACACCAGAGGGGGAATACACGTATTCCAAATTGATGTCTATTTTGGGCAAGGTTTTTGGTGTTTAATAACACCATTTTTTGTGTTTGACTTAACAACAAAAACACGGGTAAAGTAGGTCCCAAGTGGCGTCTATTTTGTTTATTTTGTGTTTATAAGTGAATAATTCCCCTTCTGTGTTAAACTTGAACACCACATTGGTGTAAAATTCTTTTATTTCTTTGCCTGGTGTTGTTTAACACCAAGAGGATTGCCCTAAATCAACATCAGTAAATGAAATGAGCCTACGCGATCGGTTTTATTTTAAATACAGGAATTTTTGCGGTGTGGACTAATGTTTGACCGTTGGTTTGCAGCCCGTGTGATTGTTGATTGTACCGAGGTAAAGACTTGATGCAAGACGGTTCATCGCGTGAAGTTTTCGGCCTATTCATGCATGTTTTGACTTTTTATCATCCCTGCTAGGCTGAGAAGGTGCCAAAGGGGCATTCAGGCTCCCCACTGTTTTGTGTTCTGATGACTGGGATGGCCGGAACCTAGCCTTCGATGTTGGAAGCAAAATTTTCCTTCAAGTTTTGCCTGTTTTTTTTTTCTTTAACAATAAAAAATAATGAAATGATGAAACTTGTTCGTGTAATTCGGGCGATTCACAATAGTGCACCTCCAGAGTTTGCAGCGCGTTGGCCAATCACAACGCGCGAAATCTGTCGACCCTTTCCAAACGCGCATGGTGTCGACAGATTCGCGCTCTGAGACTGGCCAGCGCGTTGCAAACTCTTGGGGCAAACTAGTGTGAAAGGGCCGTATTTGAAAGAGCACCAATGATTTAAAGGAATGTCTATAGAAGGATGCAGTTCTGGAACGGTTTCGATGACTCTTTAGATCATGACCATGTTTAACTGTCCGAGTTGGAAAAAATTAACGACTCAACTTTTAGAGACATAGGCCTATAGATAACATGCTTGCCTGTGCTTGTTCATAGGCCTCGTCTTGGGTAAGAGATAGTTTTGCTAAACCTAATTCAGAGCAAAAGAAAATGCTTTGAAAAGTTTAACAGGAATTAAACCCATCATATACATGTTGTCAAGTTACCAAAAACTTTAATCAAAGTTCGTTTTAACCAGTGGAATATCGATCGGCATCAATTCGTGAAAACTAAGACGCATGGGGTGCGCGCTACAAGTGCTTCACCGCAGTGCCAGTTCGTGAAAACAAAAATAACTCGGTCCTCTAAACTGTTCACAACTGAGATCACCTCGTGCATGACCGAGTATCAGTTCGTGGTGTCGGTGACGATAATTATATATTAGCATCCTACTTGTAATTGTGATTCCTACAAGTTTGTACAAATAAGTGCTGTAGTAATGACACTATCGAATAAATACCTCATCTTCATCTCCACGGACCACTTAATACAACCTCAACATTTATCAAAGAATGGTATCTCCAGACTTAAACGCATGATCAGCTTTAATAAGCAAGGCTGTGATGTACATTTAATCGTATTTCCGCCATGATGACACTAAAAGGTATTCCAACGCCTCGTACGCGCAATATCGACAAGGCAATATCAATTGTTCTATCAGATTGAAAACAAGTGTGTGTCTAGCAGGTGACGTTGAGTACGCCATAATGTTCACACACAACAGCACTATGCACCAATGTCTACAGAAATAGACCTTTGATTGAGTTGAGAGTTGTGAGGCCTCAGCTGGACCAGAAGAGGGTTTAATTTTCCTAGGCAATGGAGGCTCCTTTGGACAGAACTTCACTTCGCTGGTTCACAAACAACTATGAAATGGTATGACGGATGGGTCGCTACCTGCGAAATGAACACTCTCACGACCAACATGGCTCTTGTCAACCGTTGAGGGGGTGTTTCTGATCAAGGCGGATAAGCTGGGATATGTTAGAGGTAACAACTTCAATAAATGTATGTACCACGTGATACCTCTTGAAAGACCAACATTCATCTGATGGGATTGAAAGTTGTTTGGTATATAAAAAGGGAGGGTTTCCGGCAAGACTTGTTGCTAAGTAATGGAGACGTCAACATCATGTTGCATCACCTAAATGTGTACTGTTAAGAAACCAATATCAGAAGAATTATAGACACCTAGGGCCTATATGTGATCAGCTTAAAAGACGTTACATCAAATGTCATCACGATGACGTCGTTAATAATCGCATAAATCTATACGGAAAGCGCTCTTTTCCATTGACAATGGAAAAACCATATCTTTTCCCTTACTCTTCAATAAAAACAGACAACAAATCACTTCTGTGTTTGTTGAATTAGTGAACACTCTTCTGGATTTGTTTGCATTTTAAGACGTTTGGACCGGCCAACAACCGACGATGTCAACCAGACGGTGCTTAAGATAAACCGGTTATGCCACTCGTATGGTCGGCGTGGTGAGCACTGATTGTGGGTATGTCCGCGCTTGGCGCTCCCTTGCGGGCCATCGTGGCCACCACAGCCGTTCCTATTCTCAATCCAGTGAAGGTTTCGTCGCCAATGTCGTTCTTGCGGTACAAAGCAATCACCTGGAGTAATGAAGCAATAGAAAGTCATGCAATAAACCTCAGCAATAAGCCATTTGCGAGTTAAATTTGAATAAAATCTGGTGCACTGAGTTATCTGACTGCACATAAACATAACAATTTGAATTCCCAGACTAAAGACACTGTTGCTATACCTCGTGATTCGGGGCAAGCTTTCGCATAGCGACTACCATCTCTGGAATGGAATGGTTCCTTTGTGCCCTTCTTAACCACTGAGAACAGCGTATTGTTGCAAGGCGTCTCTCATGTAACTCAGCAAAAGCTTGCCCCGAATCAAGAGATATAGCAACAGTGGTTTTAGTAAGGAGAATTAAAGTTGTTACACTTGAATTTAAAGAACTCAGTGCACCAGATTTGGGTCAAAGTTAACTCGCAAAAGGCTTATTGGATTTTGTGCATAGCCTAGAGAGAGGCTGCTCAAACGCTTTGATGCCGGGCAGTCGGTGATCTAATATCTTCATTGCGTGGCACAATCGTCCGTGGAAGACGTCAAAACCATCGCTGTTTATATAAAGAGAGTGCAACAGGAGTGTCTCACTTGTCGGAACCCAAATGGTGTATTATGCCGTCAGTACACATGGACAATACGGGCGATTCACAATAGCGCGCCACCAAGAGTTTGCAACACGTTGGCCGATCATAACGCGCGAAATTTGTCGACCCTTTCAAAACGCGCATTGGGTCGACAAATTTCGCGCACTGTGATTGGCCAACGCGTTGCAAACTCTTCGTGGCGCACTTTTGTGAAACGGCCGTATTAGCACACAATAGCTTCATGCTTTACTGCACACGTAATGAACAACCTTTGGGGTTCCAAAGTGTGTGAAGTTGGTGCCACTCTTTCAATATAAATACAGCAATGGGCTGATGCCTGTACATAGTAAAGTGCTGCAGCCAAAGGGGTAAAAGGGCGAATTTAACACGAAGAGGTACCTCAAGTCAAGTCATTTTGAAAAATAAGATGTTCTACCAAAAATATTTATTCAAATATTTTACTGAGTGGAATGTAAAATAGATGTATGTATATTCATGTACTGTATACCGGCTAATTACATGTAATTATTCATAAGAATGGCCCATATGAATCAAATGATTTCTCTAGGGTGAAAGCATGCTCATTTTACGGAATATTGTCATTGGGGGATAATATTACCCAAGCCGAAACAGTTAATGCAAAGACACTGTTTCGAGCTAATTAATTATTCATATCCAGCTAATTAATTGTTCATAAGTGCTACTAAAATGCATCAAGACTAGTGATTTCCCTAGGGTGAGAGCAAACTTATATTCAGGGATCCAGCAAGGTTATATAATCTGAGGCAGACAATAAAATGGTTCCTAACTAGTTGCAGTAATTGTTCAGAACTAGCAAATTAATGATTGATAATCACTGCCAACGTGTGTCAAATAGTTTTTCTGGTAAAAAAAAACAGGCTATTGGCCAAATTTCAATCGAAGATCATTTTATCAGGTTATGAAATCCACAACTCACAACAGACTGGCTCTTGGTCTGTCACTTAACATTAGACCAAAGAATTGACTACACATATACAGACTGTACATAAAATGGGGCATGTAAGTACTGGTCCGGTACTTCGGGACAGTACAGGCTTGAAGAATCATAAATTTAAGAACTGATACACCCGACTGATCATCTTCTTCTTGTCTTACTCAACTTGCTGCAATGGAGAATGCTCTATTCCGAGCCTGTATCGTCATCTTTACCTCTGTCACTGTCGTTACTTTCCGTCTCTATGTGATGATTGGTGCATTCGCAGCATTGACACAATTCTGAAGTGCTTTCTTGCAGAAGCAGCGTTTAGAAATGCACTGTCCTTTCTTACAGCTGCAGTATACATAGCCCAAGACGGATGCAGGGGAAACGGACATTCTAGACCAATTGATGAGCAGATGGTCATCCTTTAGAATCCAACCGTGGAGGTCTGGTGATGGTGGACAGATGTTTTGCTTAAAACACGACTTGTGAATTTGTGCCTGCTATTTGTATGCATGACGTAAAGCTGCTAAATGTCCTTGTTTGGTGGCAAACAGGTTTCCATTTTCACACAGTGGGAGGTACTGTAGCGATATTTACATCGTTGCAGTCTTTCCACCCATTCAGCTCACATTAAAATGACTCCAATGTGCTGAGTAGACTCTCTGCTACAGCTCATGCTGATCCAAGCTCGTGAAAGGCAACAGACTGATTGTACTTATTTGCTTCAAGTACCAGTTTCTGAGTACGAGACACCTTTCCTTTTTCTTTGAATGTACTCACGGTACCACAGCCAGTGAAGGCATGGAAACAGAACTGGTGCACGTTGTAACCTGAGTTTGCTCATATCTACCACTCTTGGATGCGTTGCAATAGTGAGATGCAATATGATGCGTGCCATCAGTAGTAGAGAAGTTACCTAGATGCCAAGGATGAATACATCTGTATCCGGCAATCGGATAATAATGTCTATCGGCTGTCCATCAAGTGACTGATATGCCTGCTGAGCATGAAGATACATCCTTGTAGCAGCCTCATCGTGGTCAGAATGAAGTTCTGGGGTATCTTTGGTAATAGTTGTTTTTTCATAAGTCAAATAAAACTTGTAGCACAAATTCCCACAGCAAGCAAACATTTGAACATCCCTTAGTACTTCTGGCCGTGTTTGTTTCCATTCCGGAACGATGAAATGAATCTCTTCGAACAATACTCACCTACGGCTCTCCTATTACGCTCACTGCTTTTGATGAAGAGATCTCTATACCGGTCAACTACAAAATATATGCGTTCTTCATGATTTTTTGAGCAAGAGAAACCAACTGAACAATCATAAAATCCGCAAACTTCGCTAAATGTGTCTGCAAACTGACCTCCCTGTTGAATCATAGTCATCCCATTTACAATGAAAACGGCGGGCCTGTTGCACAGGCTGTCAGCCAATTCACCAGCTACACACTTTTCGAGTTCCTTCGCCAGTGACGCCTTGTCAGTCTTTGTCATCGATCCATACTACTTTGCAAATGCTGTTGGTAAGGCTGAAAGTGGGTAGGGCAAAACATCCTTCAGGTCCAGTCGTTGCTCCTGGGCAACCATCATCATACGAAGAAAAAGATGTATACTCTCTTTATTCGACGCATTTGCAAGAGAATTAATGGACTTGACTTTCTGTCCAATATCTGAAAAAGCTTTTGTTATTGGCAGAGAGAGTGTTTGAAACACCCCCTTTTCAGCTGTTATAGCACGGTCATGAACATACTGCCTGAAGCCTGCCTGGGATCTTTGCACTCAGACTCAGAGTCAGACTCACACTCAGAAGAGCTTGAGTTAGTATCATTAGACAGCATAAATGTGCTAACTCCAGGCCTGCTTTTTCAGACATAGATGGCATTAGAACCGGTTCACATGCACAAGACTGGATTGAAGTGAACTGCGACTTTGGGTACCCCCTCGCCAGTCTAGCCTTCAATGGAAGTTTTGATATCCACTGATGTCGATGTGATCAATGTCAGAAGAGTAGTTATTGAAGAATTAAGTCAACGAATTCATTTTCATAACTTCACCACCATCGATTATCATTTTCTGAATAACCTCTGCACAGAATGTGTCAAACGATTCAGTACGTATTCTTGGAGATTTCTCCTTTACAGCCAGACACTTCATCACATACAAGTACACCATATAACAAGATGCATGGTATCGTGCCTCCGAGCCCAGGCACACAGGATCCATGTCTCCAATCTGTGTTAGGATATGCTTATCATTTTTAGCTCGGCAGCTTTAAGCAGCTTTTCAGCATTGGTCTCACAGGTAACCAATCTTTCAGCCTTGTGCTTCCGATTAAAATCAGTGATCATCATGGTACCCTGGCAAAATATGGAAGTACATGGCATGATCTCTCGGTTGCCTTGCTTCTCCGGCTACATCAAAATGCTAACTGCAAGGT
This sequence comes from Acanthaster planci, assembly GCF_054643075.1. Taxonomy (NCBI): domain Eukaryota; kingdom Metazoa; phylum Echinodermata; class Asteroidea; order Valvatida; family Acanthasteridae; genus Acanthaster; species Acanthaster planci. The sequence goes on from NC_141796.1 coordinate 2,373,789, forward strand.
GTGTTTTTTTCAGAAATAGTCCATCTAGTTCATTGCTGCTTGGCCGGTCTTCGGCAGGCACAAGAGGTCGGCGAAGCATTCCCTTTTCTCTCCCAGCTAACCCTTGAGTTGTGATAAATCAGTCACCAAAATAGCCATAAATATAGGGTTCTAAAATGTTGAGGTGGAAGGGTGCTACACCTCAACTGTGTTCACAGTGTGATCTTTATTTAGGTCAGTCCCAACTATAGTTGGCTCGGAAATAATGCCGCTTGACACTCTGCTGGCGAAAATATTGGCCAATTATGCAACAAGATTGAAAGATCGACTGGTTGCACCAAACGTTGAACATAAACCAACAAAACCATAGTCTGAATAACTAGGACCCTAAAATTGCCTTTTGTAACATTTGGACACAGTCAGGTGATATAGTGGGGGTCCTGAAGACTTTTCCTCGATAATGCAATGATAAGCACAATGTCGGTACCCGGTGCGCTGAGTGCCGCCATGTTGATTGCATCATAACATGTCATGAAAGAAGCGCTCCCATAGGCTGGAAATATTTCGATGAAAATTTCCCCGTTCTCATCAACAAACAGTTTTTTTTTCAGTAGAACATTTATTCAATCACAAATACTTAAAAAATAATACTTTTATTATATATATATATATATATATATATATATATATCCTTCACCCCTTTGGCTGCAGCACTGTAAAATGATAGCCCCTTGGGGAGACGGCCCCGGCCGATAACCACTCCCTTCAGTCGCCATCGTTAAACATTCACACTGCTTAGTGAAGGAGGTTATCTTGGAGCCATGCGGATGGTTGGATTTCTTGCGCCAGCCACTCACTTAAAACATGGAGGACGCACATGGAAAGAGTTACTACTCTGACACTTCCAAAAAAAAATGCTCGATGATCGTCGCCGACCATTTAGACGATCAGAAAACATTCTTGCATTTTGCTTGCATTTTAGCTTGACAAGTGGGGTCGGTAATATCCTAACAATGCTTGTGATACCTCGCTTGCAATTAACTACAACTCATTACTGTGACCTGAAAATAAAGAGAAATAAAGAGAGAAAAATCCCAAACGTTGGACCTATTTTTGCCATCATAAATACACGAGCAGCTCTGCACACATTTAATTTGATATTGTTGTGAGATCATACCCAGCAACAACGAAAACATGAATATTGAATTTTAGTACTTCAGTTCATTTTTAACGATGCAGATTGCCAGCCAGAAGTTGCGACGATAATCGTAAGATACAAAGGGGTCTATAGGTTTTGAAATAGATGGTGTGTAGCAAGTGCCAGCTGCCGTTCTAGCTATATGGACATATCGGGCATGCCAGAAAGCGGTAATACAGGTTATGCACGGCATCAGCCTTCCTGGTCAGATCTTTTGTTATGGGGGATTAGGACGACACATCTACTTAAGTCTATCCCCATGGAACAAAAATACTGACTAGGAAGATGGGTACCGTGCATAAAACCTATTGGAGAGATGTTATTTCCCGAGTAGTTCAAACGCCCTGTGTCCTTCCTCCACGACCTGGAATAAGTTGAGATGAAATTAAAGCACTTCAAACATGCCAGCTTAATTAGTCTACGTAAGGGCCCCCGAGCAGTCTCTACAAACAGATCACGCTTCATTCGCAACAACCATCAGCCTTTGTGGTGATCGAGCTCACCTCGTCGCTCTGTTCAAAGGCAAAGTCATGCCAGGTTTCTTGTTGAGTTGTTAAGCCTTAGAATGTTCGGATTAAATCCCCCTGTGAAGTTTCTTCTCTGATTGTTGCTAGATTTTTGAATATCGACAAATTGCTTTGGTATCAGCATTGATGACGACCAGCCCGGATCCAGTCACTGTGCCTAGGTAGATCTTTCAGCTCATTGGCGTATGGGAAAATGTAAGACTTAAACAGCTCTACCACTGAGCAAAATAAGACAGACAAGAATTATGGTCTTTAAATTGTACAATGAGGGCGCTCTTCTCCCAGCCGAGCTTTTTCATCTTTGACAAGAACCGGGAGATAAACATAAAAAGGGATCAAAATCAACTGTGGCTGTTCTTCCTAACGAGTCCCTTACCTTAGGAAAGAACAACATGCAGAGTGAAACCGTTATGCAGAGGAGCATAAACCCTGAGACGAGGGCAAAGGTCATGGCTGGTGACGAGGTATTCAAGAAAGACAGCGCAACGGCCACCACACAGCAGATGACGGTGTTATAGATGGACAAGCCCACGTAATGGCTATCATTCAAGCCAGACACTTTGACATTTCTATAAAACGGATAAAATAGGTCCTGGTTTCAGAAATCAGTAGATGACTTCAATGAACTTCAATTTTTCTGTGGTTAACTTATTTTACTTCTCTGTGCATGTCACTCAAGGGACGCATACACTGAGCTGAATACAATCTTTGGGTGTTTCCTGCTCACACTGGACTTAAAACCTACAGTACTAGCTACTCGAACACAATTCATCGGTAATCATTTACATCGTGATTCATGGATCACCCGCTAAAGTATTTTCCCTGACTCCTAAAAACAATCACTATTGGTGTGACACTCCAGAGGGCGCCCAATACACTAAACAGCCAAAACTGCCCTCACCTTGTGGACCAGGCTAAAAACGCGCCAAAGACGAGGACGAACGCCTTGTAGACGATAACCACCAGAGTCCAAAGGGTGTTGTTAGCGGACGCGCAGATGACATAGAGCTCTACGCGCTTCGTGTGGTGTTCCAGATCCTCTTTGGTCTACGGCAAACCACGTGAGTAGAAGAGAGGAGACATTAACACGGGAATAAAAATAGGGTTAGGTAGTTTTACAGAAGTACTTTTAAGACCGTCTGAGCTCTGAAAGCTTATTAAGACCCACCCCAAGGTGGTCTAAGCATACATGTACTCGATTGATTAAGACTGATCAGTCAAACGTTTTCCAACAATAACTCGTACGTTTCAGCAAAGATCCTCTACTTTTTCGTTAGAAAATTTTGTGTGCATTTTCCTATCCGTGTTCATAGGTCACTGTCAAATGACTTGTTTTTGCCGGATCGTTAACCAGGCTGAAATGGCCGTTACTGCCCCTATTGGTGGAACACTTTTCGCTCTATAGACAAAAATACATCTCGAAATTTTGACGTCACACAACACCAAATTGGGGAAAGGAGACAATATCTTGTGTCACCTTGGCAGGCTTAGGCCAAAAAATTACACTTATTACTTCTTAATTAATTGGTCGAAATTACAGTCACATGAAATTATGTTTAATCAATCATTCTTTTTTGCCAAGCTTCACTGAGCTTCAAAACACACCTTCCTTTAGGAAAACACTTTAGCCTAACCGATTAAGATCTTCCACGTGACGGCATCTCAGCCAATAGGCTTGGGCAAACCATCTTAAGTGAATACATGAATAGATAATAAAACGCCCCTTTCTTGGAATATGTCGTTTAGCCGATTTTCAAAGTTACCTGAACTATGGGGAGTCTGTCTTCCTTAATGCGTATTGGATCGATGATCTGCCAGGGGACGAGTATGGCAAAATCCACCAACAACAGCATGGCGATGATACCGAAGAGATAGTGGTCCTTAATGACCTGACGAACCAAGAACTGAATTATCAGCCAGGTGAAGGGTTGAAATAAAGTCTCTGACATTCCCCATGTACTTCAATTTCAGCAAGCTACTTTCCCCTTATTTTGAGGTTTCATTGGTTTACCTTGGGTGCAGTCTAAAAACAGACCTTTCTCAGGCCTCTATGTCATAATCTGCCAATGAAGAGGGCGAACTGTTTGAATCTCCCATAATTACACGTGGCTTTTTCTCACATGTTCATAACGGGGATGAGAAGAATTTCGAGCTGTGGAGTGAAAACCTCTTTGTTTGTTTTTATAAGTCTATGGTTTCAAAAAAAGGTATTTAAGTCGGAGGGAAGAATGTAATTTTCCAAACAAGGAAAAAGGAGGTATATCCCTTACCACCAGGGCTGGCCGCCGATGAGCAAAGCTCACAAACCCAAAAAACTGAAATCAGAGACTTTGCCGTCGGTTGGACAGCGGAGCCGTGTTTTCATACATTTATATTGGTATGGATTGTCGGTTCGAGGATCCGACGCTTTTCAAATAAAAAAGGTTTGGTTTTTCTAGTTCTAAATCTGGAGGGCTAGCAGATACGAGCTCCACCACAAAAATCGAATAGGTACCTTTCTCTTGGTCTTGTTGGCGATGACGATACTATACACCCTCCACATCTTGGTGAACATTCCTCCAAACGCCAGAGTGAAGGCCATTGGGATTATCCACGAGCGCACCTAAAAGGAAAAGGTTACATTACTGCTCCAGTTTTGATCTGGCCGTTGAGTAATTGCACCTAGCTGTTACACTTTAATTTCAAGAAGCCCCCCTACCCTGCAAATGCAGAGGAAACTTTCAGCGTCCACCGTAGATTTATCGATGCCAAGCAGAACAACACCAAGGTATGCTAACAGGATGCCAATTACGATGATGTTGTTCACCTTTGGGCTTGACATCTTGATCTGTCTGTGGAGATCGCAGGAGAGAAATCCTTTGTCAGGAACACGATTGGATCTAGAGACACTGTTATTGGGTGAAGGATAATGGTGGCGTGTAGAAAGGTTTGGTCCACTGAGACATACTGCTATAGCTTGCTACATCAATGAGTAGGATAGTCAAGGTGGTTTCATATCGCGCAGATTTGGAAAAACAACCTGTCCTTCTGCTAAGCTTGGCAAACAAAGCGAAATACGGCTGTGCGCATGTCCCTTGGCCCACTCTTGCAGCTGGGTCAAACAAAATACATAATTCATGAGTGATGACCCGGCGAAGAACGGCTTCAAAACGCAGGGATGTTTTTCATGAATATTCACATTTGTAGTAGTTACTTTCGCAGAAGTTCATTCATAAGAGTTCTCATGCTGTAATGGATCCTCGAAACAGAGGATATCGGTGTGACGGGCGCAAAACTGGAACTCCGATACAACAACTGGCGTTTGGTCAGTAACTTTCGAGGGATGGATTTCAGGACGGATATCACAGTTAAAGAAAGTTTTCACAAACTCAAGAACCACGTCATGTAAAAGCGCAGGCTATGATTTCTCCAAATCATGTATTTTCATAATGACAAATCTCACAAAAGAGGAAAAAACACGCATTTAAATAATTAAGTTTTGTAACCCTGAGCGGGGTTTCCCGCTAAACGTGCAGCGCGGTCTAGTATGGTGCTAGCCGACTCAGTTGTTCATTGGCCAACATGGGCACTTCACAGTAGTGCACCTCCAAGAGTTTGCAACGCAATGTGACCAATCAAAATGCTCGAAATCTGTCAATCCCTTCCAAATACGCATTGGGTAGACAGATTTCGCGCACTGTGATTGGTCAACGCGTTGCAAACTCTTGGAGGCACACTATTGCGAAACGCCCTTATTTGGGCATACGCGATTCTAGACCGTAGCTGTCAAAGGGTAAACGTAATGACCTAAAATATTCCCTCTAAGTAATTGATTACTCCGAAAAGAGAATTATTTCAAACAGATTAGTATCAATCAAAAAGTGCATGATTATAACACATAATACGAAGAAAAATCAACATTTCAGAAATAATTTGCATGTGCTCGTTTCATTCTAGTTTTTACGTCAATATTTTTTTATTGCGTCCTGTTCTTCGTCATTGTGGCTCCGTACCGGTAAGTAATACGCGTACGGGGGACAAACCTTCTTCACTGGGAACATCTGTTTTCTCCCTTTGTTCCCTGACTTTATCTTCTTCAATATAATCTGTCGAATGGGGTGGTGCTCTAACTATTAAGGAGTTCCAAACCTCACTTCCTTGTAACGTAGTTTAAATCAATTTTGGAAATAGTTTCAATCATTAATGAGTCACCATTTGTAACTTATTCTGAACAAAATTATCATAAATTCATATTGCAATTAAATGTTAATTTTGCCATTGTTGTTTTAACTCTCCTGTTCCCAGAAGTAAAGATTTACCTCACGCTCAATTCAAGATGGCCGACGCATGAATACGGTCAGTATTGTCGGGTCCAAGAACCAATCTCGGGTTTGCCAATGCACCAACCTTTCGTTGCGTTTCCAGATGTTGAACACGAGAAACGTGATGGCCAGAGCGGACCCCAGGGCTGCTAACACGATCACTGTAGCCAGGATTCCATTAGGAATGCTTTGCAAAAGCTCAATGGTCTTGGTTATGTCGGAATCAAACGGTGGCTCTCCTCCTTCAAAACCAAAGCGGTGCAGTTAACGTAACAGAGAATTTCTGGTATGTTTAGCCAAGCTCTACTCGACCACTTAATCCGATTCCCCGCTGCTGTTGACAAACATGGCTTTCACGGACAAATGCCCCTACTCTTAATGGGGCGAAATATATTAAGGTATTACCTAATCGATGACGCATTAAGGGAGATTTTATGCTTCGCTAATATAAACCTCAAGGCAACGAATTTGACAGCAGGCCTACCGTCATAGCCTTTCAAACAGGTAAGAACCTGGAGAATGGAAAATGCCATCCCAGATTCAAACGAAAAGTACCCACATCCTTAATTATTTTCCTTATCCATTAGGTTAGGCAAGCCCACATGCAGCAAGGTATGAGACGGAGAGAACCCCCCCCCCGCTTTGTGTTGTCATTGTCTCGCAGGAATCTGGGGAATTCCTTTCAGACATCTTGGGGGGATGTGTTAAGTAACAATAGTCTGGAATGTGTATAGGGATTGGACATGTTGGGGGGTACCCCCGGTCTCATTTCTTGCTGGGTATAAGCAAGCCAGCTTTTCCGAATGTCTTATCTCCCCCTTTTTTTGTGCCTGAGACCCCATGGCGGTGAAGCTGTTACATAAGTCAGGCAATTACATCATATTTTGGCCCTGTTCTGCAGAGTGGTATTTCTCTTTAAAAGCCTGGTTAACAGCGGTGGGTTGTTGGATCAGGTGACTTAACCTCTCTGTGGCTGTTCTAGTGTACCTACGTCGATCACAGCTGTGATTGCTGAGTGCATGTGACTGTTATGTGCAGCGGCATGCTGGACCTTTCTAGCTAGAATTTCTTTTCTTGTCTCATCAAACTTATCTTACCACTGTAGTACCACAGCTGTTCAGTAGGAATATTCCAGGTGATCTCGTCCTGTATGCTGTTGTAGACGCCAACGATGTCCTCCATCCCCTCTTTGGAAATGACATAAAATCGTGGTTTAGGGCGCCCCTTTTAATTTGCCCTCAATTTGGGGGGGGCCTTGAAAGCGGAAAAGTGAGACTTCAACAGAGTGAATAACTCTTTGAACTTACAAAAGCTTAAATTAAACGATACAAAGTGTTCAAGGTGGCCTACGCTGTCTTATTGCTGAATAAGCGTTTATACATTCACGATTTTTACTAAAACAAAACGAGGAATAAGTCTTTTGTTAGCAACTTTAGTAGCAGTTGCAGGAAAATGCGTCGCCATCGATGAAAACGCTTGCTTTTCAAAGATGGACTAACGAAAAAAACAATGCACATTGTCCATTTTTCTGGCAGCCAATTCATTCCCGGGACATCGGATTTCCATTTTAACTGCTTCTTTCGAATTATCTTTTGATCCACTTGGGCCCGATGAAAGTGTCCGCAGCGGAATTCTACTTTGTTCCCCTTCTCTGACAGACGTTGCAGAGAGGGTAACCGTTATTAAAATCTTTCCTGTCGGATCGCAAGCCAAAATTAGGGCCATAAGCTAGGAATTAAAAAGAAGCAGCCTCATCTCAGCACATACTATCACTTCAGTTTTTTCAGATCTTAACATTTCAACTTAAAAGAGGAAACAGAAGGTTTTGCTCACCAATATTCTGTTCTATCAGAAGATCGCCCATTCTATCGCCACCTTGAGAAAACTTCACTGGGCCCTGTAAGGAAGGACGAGCTTTGGAATACGGGTACAATCTTTCCAATGTTTAAAATCAGAAGTTGTCAACTCAGCATTCCACTTTATTTTTTTCAGATGGTCTTCGGCTTCGCGAGTCTTGGGTGGTCAGGAATTGACAGGGGTCTAGGCCACTCTTTTCTTGGTATGAACATTTCGCTCGAGGAGTACAAGGCCAGTGTAAATTTGTCATTGCTCATCGTTTTTCAGATAGATCCCTTTGCCAATGACTATTCTGTAGAAATATAGCAGCGCACCTAAAAGGTCTTGAAGATCAACCTTTGATGTCAACGTTTGTGAGCGTATTTTAGGACACGGTGTATAGCTCACCGACATGCCAGCGAAACTGACTTCCTTGATGCTCTTCCCTACAGTCAGAGCGTACTCAGCGTCTCCATACTGATAGGAGTCCAGACGTCTCATGAGGTTAGCTTCTGCTGCTTTGAGAGCCTGGGCCAGGGCCCAGACGCCGTCGTAGCCAACGGCAACAGAGCCGCGATCGGTAACGGAAATGTTATAGCCTACGTCGTCGGCAAGCTCCTGTCTGAATTCCTCTGGAGTCTGCACATAAAATTGTACCGGAATACAGTATACTTTGTGACGTGCTAATCATTTAAATATAACCACCTTGTGACGGGCAGACAAAGAGCTAAACGAATCCTTTTTACGGCAGATCAGGCGGGCAATGATACACTACGCTGCATTCCCCCTGTGCCACACAGGAGGGGATTTTATAGAGGGTAGTTTCAAAGGTGTAAACCCAACTTCAAGGTAATTGTTCTCCGACTAGTCAGGTTCAGTATTTTTTTTTAATGTTTGGAAATTAGCAAACCTATATATTTTTAGAGTCTCCAGAGAATGGAAAATTCAAAAGCCAATTTGGCATTAGCGTGGATTCTTGTATGGCGGCCATTTTGGCTATTAGAAATGACCGCCATAAAATATTATTAAATTGCGCTATTTCCTCTTCTAATCAAACAATAACTAGTCTCAATGTCTTCGTTGTGTTCAATCATGCTTATGAGCAATGAAGTTCCTGTGGACAAACCATTTGTACATGTCATCCTTAATTTGTGATATCTTGAGATCCAATTTAAACTAGACCTACCATTTTCCCCCAAGAATATTGCTTAACACCCTACTCATCAACACTAGGTATGTACAACTGTTCATATCTTGGCATAGGTGTTACCGGGTGATCGACGAATTGTCGCTTGGGCGTGTACATGACATAAATATTCATCTTGCTACACGTATGTGGTGCCTAGGACAAGTACCAATCATCCAACAGCACGGGTCATTAGTTCCCGCTATTGTCCGGTAAACCATGTTATATATGAATATTCGCTAAGAAATAGGTCTGTGCAGATGCGCAGATTGTAATTTGATGTTTGATATTTTGACATACGATGTACTTCAAAAGCGTAACCTTAGTTTGGTATTCGCCTTTGACGTGGGGTTGGTACTGTAAAATGCAAGGGCTTTCTTGGATATTAAATATTCAAATAGTTTTGTACACTGTAGCGAATGTGCCGGTGTTATTTTTGGAATTTTGATTTCAGATGTTGAAGTGCTGTGAATGGGAGATTCAGCTTGGTTTTCAACATTCGATTAGGTTGAATATTAGACATTTACATCAGTTCCTCAAAAGACGAACATGCACCAAAAAATACAACACTTTTTCTGTTCATTTCGTATGTTTCCTTACTCAACTTAGTTGTGCTTGTTTTTCAGGGTCATCTACTGAAACGCCAGTGAGCTTTTGTAATGGAAACAGACATTTGGTGGATTAGTTTGTCAATCAATTATCTCATGTAATCAAATATGCAGTAGCCTTTTTCGAGCAGTGAAAATTCGTTTATTTCCTCTCTTCGTGCGAAACAAATCATGATATTCTTGCAATTGGGATTTTCACAAGAATGTCAAACGCATAAATATGAAGCCAGCGTTGAACTAAAGGCCATCCTGATGGTCATTGCCTTGCTAAAGTTCAATATCTCTTCAAAAAAACCCTTCTACTTTTTTGCTTTATCATGTGTGTCATTAAAAACGTCCATGGCTAATATATATGTGAGGTATATCTTCAGACAAACCCCTACAGGAAATATTTTCAACGGTTTATGTTGTGCTCTATGTCGGCAACACGCGGTGCGGCGTCTCCATGTGAGACCACGGCATGTACAAGTATCGAACACTGGCTACGGCTCTCCACCGCTGCCTCTTAGGAACAAAATTCGAAGCCGTATCGAAGGAGACAGGACCGGATTATGGCTACCCCTGTCATGCGCTGCCCCATTCAATCTCATATATTAACTTAACTGATACACTGGCAGTGCTGGGTGAACATACTTGTCATGGGGTTGGTCTTTTGGTCATGTAAACATACGGCACGACATACGGCAATCATAATCATATCACTTACCCTTCCTCCGATGCCAGGGTGGTCGCTCCTCCCGTACTTGCTATAGGCGATGGTCAGGTATCCCTCTGTCGCCCTCTTGAGTTCGTCCGGAGTGCAATCCAAGCCTTCCTCAGTCGTCATCCACCAACCGTTGCTATAGTAACCGGGGATCATCCAGACGTAGTTTGGGCCGTACATGCCCAACTTGAATATCTGAATGCAGCACAGATCGCGAATAGAGTGTACCGTACTTAAAAGTTGAATTAGGCCTGCGAAGATTATAATGAGAATAATGCCTCGCCACGTTGTGTTTGCTCCATGCAAATGGGTTTGCTTTTTACTGCGTACTTACAAGAACCAGAATCAGCTAGATAAATCGTATATGTCCAAAAACATGTCCATGTGAATTGATTCTTTGAAATAAAAACCAGAACGCAGAGAAACATTTGCTATTTTCAACTCTCTCTTTTAGTTTTATCTAATTGACACAAAGTCCCTCAGGCTAAAATCTGTCATCTTTATGAAATTCTCTAACACGACTTACTGTCAAATGGTCAATTAAAACAAATGCATTTTAATTCTTTTGGAACTGCAATGTCCATGCATTATTCATTTGAAGTGTTTCAATACGGCCCGGTAAAGATTTTTCCCTGTTGTTAAAAATAAGAAAAAAGAGTTTATTATCTTTATTAGATGAACCTTCAGGCTTAACGACTTCGTAGCACGGACGTGTTTAACAAAATCTGGACTCGCAATGCCCTTAATCAGCTTATAGAGATCATTTAATCCATTCACGGCCATTTTACCGAGCTGAATACAAAGCTGTCCTGGCAATGCCCGCCTTTGTTCTTCCTGAAGTCAATAGAAGGGAGCCAACCAACGTTTCTGTAATCGGCTCGGTAAAATGGCCGCTGGTTGGCTTCTTTTTCATACAAAGGCGTTGCAAGTCCAGGTTTTTTATATACGTCCGTGCTTCGTAGTGACTGCTACGTGTTACTACTTTCATGTTGCATTACACTATCATACACTTATGTCATTCCACGAGCGAGCTAAGTACAACGCAACATGTACTTACACTGCAGAAAACCTTCCGAGCCATTCTTTCGTAGAAGCTCGCCACGATTATGCGGACATCTTTGCGCTGCAATGCAAAAGTGGTACACTTTTTATCGTTGTCGTTTGCCGTTGCAATACTAATTTCACCCATAAAATGACAGACTCTAAAAAATTCCCAGGTTCCGGAGATGCAATCCACTTCGTGCTTAAATTTTGAAAGGAATCTCACAACCAGAATTACTCTCATCTTCCCAACCAGCTGTTGTTAATACTTTATCTGTAATTTAAATCGTATTGTAAAGTCCTAGTTTTAGCAACTCGCTGAAGTTATGACTAATTATTGTCTTTGGCGTACCAAACTGGCTTTCGCCATTTCCAGACTTAATTTGAATAATTTATCTCAAACTAGTTTTTAAATATCATAGGTTGTTTGCAGCTAATAAAACGTGGTTGACCATTGCTGCTTTTAACAATATTTCAGATTGTTTTTAAAAGGTCCTCATTTATTGCAATTGTGCAACCCACAATCCCCCCTTCTACACGTATTATCGCCCCCACATCCCTCCGCATTCTCTGAAATTGATACCCCATCTTGTCTTTCATTTTTTGAGAGATATTTTGGACCTTTTGTTTTATTATTAGCACATGAAGGGATGCCAGCCTATTGTTTCTTGTCTGAAATAGTTCAGTGTTTACAAATTGATAGTTTGATCGACTACTATGTTTTTATGTCATAGTTACATGTTTGCCTGGCCTCTTATGGTATCCACACCCTTCATATCCCTTCCCTACCCCATCTGGTATCCAGCCTCCATCCAACAGCCAGCCTTTAACATCTTACCTCTACTTTACATCCCCCGCTTCCTGTTTGTTAGTTGGCTACAATGTAGCATTGTAAAAACTGATAGATTTCCCATGTATTTGGTATAATCTTATTATGCTTGTAACAGAGACTTTATGGACCACATGCAATTATATTCACATCTAAAAAAAATGGACCACATGCAATTATATTCACATCTAATTCGTGTCTTTTATATATTTCAGTTATTATATCTTCCTACAAAATTAGGCCGTGATTGGCTTCTATGTAAATGATAAAATAAACCCCGAATAGACTACAATGTAACATCCCCATACGCCAATACACGGGAGGATATGAAAGTCGTCCGCGGTCACCTATCTAATATTGGTCTGTCCGCGAAGACGATCAGAGCTAGCACGTCCGACTCGCGGATTACGTACCTTGAGTCGTTCCATAGCCTCGAACGGGTCCTTGTAGAAGCTCTCAGCTGCAATGATAGACAAGTTGCTCTCAGAAGCCAACCGCTGGAGTTCGTTTATTGCCTGGGAATTAACGGAACAAACAACGGTAGTATGATCACAAGAGAACCCAATTAGGTACGCAGGGGAGTCTCGAGGGAGGCAACAGGGGCGATTGCCGGCAGGAAAAGAAAGATAGAAAATGATAAGGATGAAGAACAATTGGAAAAAATTATGTAAGAGATGAGAGGGGACACAATCCAATTTACTTATTGTTACATCGGAATCCACCAATTATCTCCACTATTAATGGTAAAAGGAGATGAAAGGCGACAAAATTTAACCAATTATCTTGGAATTACCTGGGAATTGACCAATTCTTCCCACCATTAATTGCTTATCTGTTTGCTGCTGATAACAACCTTGGCTTCACCCACCCTTTATAAACGTCCTTCACCCTCTTATGTGTTGTGGGGGGGGGAGGATGCAAATCAATATCCAGGAGACGAGTCGCCCTTATTATGTACGGATGTTAGGTATTGAAAAAGCAAATACTTAAAAAAAGATCCAACTTGAAAAAACCTTTGCATCAGAAATCTTTGAAACCAAGACCCCAAACCTTGATACGCCAATCCCCCCCCCAGGAAAAACTCAGTGGCGACGCCTACGTTGATAAGAATCAATCGATCGATCGATCAATCAAACGTAAATGTCTTCTGGGAAAATTTCACTATCTGAATGTGTAATACAAAACACATCTATACAATTATCATACAAACAACTCAAAATAGGCCACTTTCAAAATATCGAAATATTATACACGCAAAACCTCAAATGATCCTTCAAACATCACTGCTGTTATGAACATTTCTCTTGGTAAAGCAAGAGCATTATATCTGGCAGTTGTGCTGATGGTAATACCGTAGATGCAAAAGAAGAAAAACTCTAATATGGTTTTTAAATTGATTTGCGAGGTCCCAGTAGGCCTATTCACCAAAAAACCTTGTGGTGTAGATACTTCTGTACTGATACAGACTGTTCTTTGTTGGGATTGGTACTTTTTGAAAGTTTAGCTGGATAAGTCAGACCTGCTGACTGGCCAGTTCGTTTGTATTGCGTTTTGCTTGACCGAGCTTGGCTCGGGAAAAGGAGGACCCGCAGCAGCCGATTTCCTGAAACATACCGCAATAGCGTCACTCCACTCACGTCTTATTTCACTGGTTACTAGCGCAACAAGTTAAGAACGATTCCAAGAAAGTTACGCACTGCGTAAGTCCGCCACTTAAGGCCATATGCACGTTTTTTGGTGGGTTGCGTACACGATGCGTTCATGCCTTTACTTTCATGGACACAATATCGACTCCATTAATATAACATGTGTGCCTTACGTTCTTCCGCCGTAATCGCTCCGGGAGATACTTTGAGGGATACGCAATGCTTGGCGCAAAAGTTGGTATTTCCTCCCAACGGTAATGCATCACAGAACTCCATATTCATTAGATTCAAATGAATCGTGACGACACGTCCATTTTTACAACATCGGACTAGACACGCAGGAAAAATGGATACAAAAACTATGCTTTGTTAACTTAAAAACGTGTATTGCAATGGAGATATTAGCTTTCATTAGACTTGGCTCTTCTGAATAGGATTCAATATGAGAAAAGTTAGCATCATTGGAGTTGGTGTTTAACGAGGCTTAAGCCTATACAAGAAATGTACAACGTTGTTTTAGAAGGTAATGGAATACTTGTTTGCCCATGAGAGAACTGGCGTTTTATTCTGCCTGGTTCCGACGAAGAAAAGACGAACACTTTTCAAAATAGCTGGCTGGTGTGATCCAACGACTGTTTGACGAGTGTTGCGATAAAGGAAAGTAACAGCCGTCGTAGAATTTTAATATTACTTAAACGTACGCGTGGCGCAGCTTCGCAACATTTCGTACTATCGAACGTAAGTATGTTGCGCTGCTACAGCACAGATTTGTAGAGCAATACGTTTGTATAGCTCAAAGATATTGACTAAGCTTGTAGCAAAGATCCTCTGTTCATTACAGCTTAAGAGGCTCATAGATAATTATAGATAGAATCTTTTAAAAACAACGTCTTATGCGATATAAATTGTAAACTTCAACAACAAATTTCAAAAAGATGATTGAGCTCAGCCCAATCGCCTAGAAAAATGTTACTTTGACAACCTTAAAACCTAAGTGACTCACCCCAACATGCGGCTCCGTAGTCTCGTGCAGGGTCGCGATCTTGTCCCACCCGAAGAGCCGGCACATGCGGAACTCGGCCGAGGAGAAGCCGGCCGCTGAGGTGATCATGCGGTAGATGTGGGGATACCTCTCTCTCTCACTCAGCACGGGAGACGATGCCGCCGGGGACATCTGTGAGAATAAAAAGTCACGAGTGCACACAAAAAATGGGGAGAGGGTGCGCGGCGGAGCTGACTTGGGTTAAAATTCCAACCCATGACCAGTGACGTCACTACAGGGGAGGGGGGTCGAAGGAGGTCAGTGCTCCTGCAGTTCCCAAGTGGGGCTGTAAGTGTCACCACCCCAAATGTATGTTTCTAGGTGGCGATTTTTACGTTTTTATACAATATTTACAAACAAACTCTGTGAGTACTTTTCTATGGAAAAGTGGGTGTATTGCCAATCTTGAGGGGAGACAACTTTTCACGCGCCTCTTGGTAGTTTCCACTGTTGAAATATCATATTTTAATTCCCTGGAAAAGAGTCCCAAAGATCGATCGATGAATTGGTAGAAAGTTCACCATTGAAAGAAGAATCAGATTTTAAAGAATGCATATTTAAAAGGGGGGGGGGAGTTTGAAAAGAAATGCTATTGAATTATAGCCTTTCTTCAAGGCTTGGTACCCGAGAGCCGCTTCACACTTCATGGAAAGCGAATACAAACGCGAATTCGTGACGTCAGGTCAAACATTCATGCCATGAAATCGCAAAGTTGTACACATTTCAACTCCATCAAATTTTCGCTGCAAATCTTTCGTGATGCAATATATCGCTTCTGAATTTACATTCTCTTGTAATATCAACCGTCCTTCAGATTCCCCATTGTAACACCACTGCAAAGGTCAACATTGGGGATACTTTTTAGACTCCCTGTCAGAATCTGTGCACGTGTCCATTTAAATATGAGTAATTGCAAAATTAAGATTTCTCGAACCACACCAACAATTACTTTAGTTTTTGTATATCTATTCACTCATTTAAACACTACAGTTGTGAATATTAGATTTTGAATGTTGAACGGCATTGCGCTTTTTGAAGAGTATCTGTGGTCTTTTATATTGACATTGCCACGTTTACATCGAGCAATATTTTAACAAAATAATTACGTTCAACCTATCAGGCCTTCACCTCCACGATGTTCCATTTGCCGATCACCTCGGCGACCACTTCGGTCAGTGAAGACAGCATCGGGCCGAAAATGGCCACTTTGACCGGCGGCTTGTAGGTGAACTCGTAGAACTTATTCAAGGCCACCGGCATGCTTCCCTGTCGAGAGAGTTAGAGAGACTCCAGAAACCAGAGCAGGAAAAAACAAGTATATTCCTGCAAGATAAGGGCGTTATCGAATTAAAAGGCAAACGACAAACCACAACAATAACGATGTAGCGTTAGCGGTTTAATGTAGTTAAAAAAAAAAAAAACAAAGCACGTTCATTTAAATTCTATGGTTAACATCGTTAGCAGAGATTAAATGATGCGAAGTCTGTTGTATAATGCCAAGCTCCGTATCAACTTCTAGCTCCGTAGTTTTTAAAGTAAACAGATCTAGAGGGAAGCGTACATGCCATGTATGAACGCTAGATGATTGGATGGAAAATTCTTAAACTATAGTTTCATTCAATTGGAAAAGTAGGCCTATTGTTATCAAACAAGAAAATAATGCGCAATGGAGATTAAATGTATTATCAAACAATGTGATAAGACGTTTTGAGTGTGCTGAAAATAAAGGGTTAAAATATCAATGTTTATCCAGCTTTATTGTTTGATATCGATGACATCATCATGACGTCACCGCAAGTAAACTTAAAACCTTCATTTCTTCTATCATTTTCATGGATAAAATTTCAAGACTTATTTCTCACTTGTATTTTCCAACAATTATTTTCAATTTCATCAGATGAAATCATCAGCTTGAGACCACAGACGCATCATCTGCATAAAACTCATCACATCGACTCTTTTTCAAGCTATTATAGAAAATTTCACGACACTTTACAGTAAAACCATTTCCTACATTTTTTAACCGACTACTGCATGGAGGCTGCGACAATAGCATCATTTAGGGACTTACACCACTGAAAGCCATCTTTAACAAGTTTAAAATAAAAACCAAACTTCCAGTTTCGACCAGAAGTACTGGTCAGCTGAATTTGCCCACTGATGATAAATAAGAACGTAAATGAATAAGGAACTCTTCGATTCCCTGGAAGCAAGGGATGCTATACTCTGCAAGTGATTGTATTTGGCTTTTTTAAAGGTTACAAACTGTTACAGCTAAATTCCTTGTAATTTGACAACTTATGAAATTCTTTTTCTAACCATGTACAAAATCTCCCTGGAAGCAAGGGATGCAATACTTTGCAATTGATTGTATTTGGCTTTTTAAAGGTTACAAACTCATACAGCTAAATTCCTTGTAATTTGACAACTTATGCAATTCTTTTTCTAACCATGTACAAAATCTCAAAAAGTCAATTTGAGACTTATTCCTGACTTCGATGCGCTGGGTCACATTTTCCCGCCCTTTCTTTTTTTCACGAACAAGAGCCGACTACCATTTCGTGTCATTTGTGGAAGACATTGTCTAAAACTGTATCGATGATACAAACTGGGGAGAAAGATTCATATTTTCACGTTAGATTTTTTGTTGTTAATAAGTAAAATGCTAAGTCTATTAGCTTTCATGCTTAGCACCATCTTCAGACTTTGGAACTAAAATGGCATTTTGTGTGCAGTAAAGCTGGCAGCTACGGTGTCCTAATTGTCCATGCACATAGAATCATAATTCATCATTTTTGTTTTTCAACACTTGAGACACTCGATTCGCAACTCTCTCTTCATCAACAGCTCCGAGAAGATCACGCTCCAAATTCGTCATTCTAGTGTCGACGGAGTGTCCACCCAGCACACGCAGTTTTTTCTTTCATTTTGAAGATCGCCAATTCAAATTAGAAAGGTTGTCCATGCAATTTCCCTAAGATCTACACCCTTAAATCTCTTTCCATTGTCCCAGTGAGAATGGCATTCTTTGAATTCTTTGAACACCTCCCAACAAATTCGATTTTCATCGGGGAACTTGCAGAGCACTTGCTGAGGTCAAGAATTTCGCATTTTGCGTTCAATGCTGCAACGCATCTGCTTTGCAAAAAGCGATCTGTGAGATAAGTGTTGTTCATCGGCTGATCACATCATCTTTGCTGTGTTTCGTGTGTTTTTCTTCTTTTTATTATTTTTTTTTTATTTATTTGTATTAATATATATTTTCAAACACAACCAATGTTACAATAAACAGAAAAAGAAGTTTGTAAAACTAATTAAACGCCAATTGGACTGAATTTCTGTCTTACATTTCTCGAAATTATCTATAAAACACATCTGCAACTTTTTCCTGAGTTCCAATGGCGACATCTAATTTCTTTCTACGTCCAAACCGTAAGAGTAGTCGGGGGCATTTTGTTTCCAATTGAAATCATGTCCATCAAACATTTCATTAATTCTAAGCATTAATATGTTTTTAAACATGTTTTAACACATCTTGGGGCCAATTTGAGAGCATTTCCACAGCACGCTGTCAAAAATCTTTGATTTTCCATTGACTTGCACAAATGATCCTGACTTACGAAAGATACAAAACATTTTCACGATATTTAATCGATCGTGCTAAATCTTTGCCAACAAATACAACAATGTGAAAGATTTAAGGCAACAGTTCCGAGCATTGTTTGCTTGATGGCTGCATCAAAAATCCGGATTTTAAACTGTAGCATTTTATATCATGCTTTCTTCTTGTGTGGCTGGTTTGTTATAAATACGCCTAATAAAAAATAAATAAATTTAAAAAAACAGAGGACGAAAAGATCTCAGCAAACACGTCATAGGTTTTAACACTCGGAGTTCTAGCAGCCCAACAGAAAAAGGCCTTACCAATTACAATGGAAATAAATTTAGAAATAAGTAAAAAAGTGCGTTTTAAATTCCACTATATTTGTGCCAGAATACTAGCAGCCCGACACTGTAAAAAGCCCGGCCGGTGAAAACACATTATAATTCCAAGCAATATTATATTTTTGGAGTATGAATATGTTGGGCTCATATGGTGGAATTGTTGAAACGTGGTCGTCGGGTGCCTGGCAGAAGGGCATAAGCGCATTTAGGCCCTTTTGCTGGGAAGCATGATCACAGCAGACAAAATATCCCCGGCAAAAGGGCGTAAGAAATACAGTGACTCTCTTTATTTAGTAAAAGTGGATTTAATTTACTAGGAAATCAACCTGGGCAGTACAAAAAGCTACCTTTGAACAACTTATTAAAGGACTTGGGCATTTTTTTTTTTACTTTTTGCCAAGAAATCTTCATAGTTCATTAAAATGCAATACAGTTGCATACTTTCTTCCTTTTGCCGCGAAAAGTTTTTTGGATGCTTCCCGGCAAAAGGGCCAAAGCGCTCACGCCCTTCTGCCGGGCACACTACCGTTCAGTTCCTTTTTCAGCTTACGCCTAGGGAAAAATACATGTATGTAGTTTATCGGTGTTCTGTTTTTGTGCGAATTTTCAGATATTTGTTTAACTTTGAGAGCCAGCTAAATACACCTATATATACATTCAGGAATGTGCAATATTCCTAAACACTTTCTGTTGGGATGCTGGAAACGTATTAATGTTTGACTTTATTTACTAATTATCATTTATTTACTTAATTGCTAAGTAAAATGTTTATTTACTACTCGCATAATGATTTAGGACAGCGGGATTTAAGCCTTCGAATCGATTTCCAACAAATGTTATTTAGCCCTACGTATGATAACTCCCAGTACTGTAAAAGCTGTGTTTGGCCCAAAATGACTGTTCAAAATGCTCTCTTGGTATCAATTTTTTCAACTCTTTCAATTCCAAACCGTTGGTTTTCCCCGGATATTTCAAAACGTTCCTAATTCTAATTCACCTCATGACTTTTTCAATTTAGTCCAAGGAAAAAAAAGCCCGCCATTTCCAAAACCGATTTCGTGTTTAACCATAAATTTGAAAAAGATGGTTAGTACATTTCAAGACCACGTCGAGAATATTAGTCATTACAGTTCAAGTTCTTCAAAGGCGTCGCAGAGTAGCAGCATTCAAAAATCGAATTCGTCTGACTGCAATCTCTTTAACACTCTGTTAGGAACACTAGTCATCTTTTACTCAAGCACAACTGTACGCATAATATGTTCACAAGTTAAGAAGCGAGGCTCAACCAACACAGAAATCGAGGAAGACAGGTTTTGACGAAACGTTGCGAGCATGATCAAAATGTTCGACGCAAGACAAATTTTGCTTTCTGAATAACGCCGCTAGGCGCGAGCAAGCCGAAATAGAATCCTCCTGAAAACGTCTGACAACTGACGAAATTAAACGCTACCCCCACTAGCGCCATGAATCGATTTCACAGGACGAAATCGAAAAAAACAACAACAACAAAACACCTCTGTGAACTGAAATCAAATTGGATTAAAATAGCCCGGAGAACCTATATTAAGAGCATTGATGGATAGTGTCTAGCAGCCGAGAATTGCCGTTCATAATTTGTACACATAATGTTCTAATGTTCGTCTTTAAAACGAATTTACAAAGTGATATCACGATTGCGTGTGTTTGCTAAACACAGATTTCCATAGAGTGGAGGGCTGCGATTTGTTTTCTTCCATGCTATTTTAATTTAAACAATGTAATGGAAACCATGCATTTTAAACAGCACTGTAGAAAGTACCTCTGTGTCGGCGACATGCAGGACCAAGGTGTAGTTCGGCAACACATCATTCCTCTTGTTGATATCCTCAATCGCTCGCTTGGCACCGACCAGGGCGCTGTGGCCGAAAAATCGGCTCCAGCCGTCCTTCTCTGACAGCGGGAAGAGACCGCCGATGTGCAAGGGCGCCTGGTGGGCAGCCTCGGTAGATCCACTGCATACGTGGACGGCCACTAAAACCACAAAGCTCCTTAAAAAAACAGACACCGGCATCGTCTTTCTGTTTGAATTTTGAAGGCGTGAATGTCTCAACCTATGCTTTTCAAAATACTTTTATTAAAGGGGTGACTCGTCCATTTTGTTGGAGGGGGTCGTTGGACGGTTTCATTTTCACGAGCAGGATTGTCAACGTATTGTGACTGTGTATAGGCAGAACAAGATATGGGTCTACATTGGTCAAAGCTTTTTATTCCGACTGCAAGTTTTACTCTTACACAAAACAGAATTAAATTTTGTGGCTCTGCGATTCTGATTGGATGCAAACGTTCCCATTGTTCTTAACCAAAACGGCACATCAACGTGCGCATGCGCAAAGACAGAAAGTGATAGACAGTCCAGCATGAGCATTGGTAACGATCGTTTTCAAGCGAACTTGAAGAAAACGAACGTTGATATGTTTTTTGCATCATAAATGGTTAGATAAAAACAAAGTCACAAATCATCTTATGTCTTTTGGTTGATTAATTAAAAATCTTAGTTTAAGAAGTCTTAATGTATCCCAACGGATACCAGCGCTTCCTTTAGACTAGTATTAATGCGTGTTACCCTTTCAAGGTATCAATAATGATGGTTTGTAATATCGTTGTTAATGATGGGCTTACTGGAAATGGGGTTTGTTGGATATTATCCTCCAACAAATGCCGGTTCTGTTAGAGGACGAATTCAGTAAATCAAATCAAGTACGGCTTGGATTATCAGTGCATCTTGATACAGTGTTCTTTCTTTGATCGCCAAGGTCGCCCTCAGTTAGCTACACAGATCTCGACTCCCTTTAATGCACATTTCTTCAGTGGTGAATAAAAAGGAAAGGTTTTTTCCAGTGGGTATTGTGCAGTCGCATTAATCGGTTTTAGTGTGAAATTATCTTTCGGTTTTGTGTCGATGGCCAATTTAAGTTTGAAATAGCTGGCGGCGGCTTTAATGTGAGAAATGAGAGGACAAAAAAGTATACCTTTTAGCAACGGTAGCGAGCCGCCTTTCCCGTGCATTTCTCATATCCACGATGCACGGCTTTCCACTTTTGTAAATTCCATTTAAGGCAGCGTATAGGATTTGAAAGATGTTTGTTTGTTTTTGTTTTTTGGTTTTTTTTTTCTTTGGTTTTGTTTTGTTTTGTTTTTTGGGGGGCAAAGGCCGATCCTTTGAAAATACAATTCGTTCAAATACAGCAATCGTTAACGGGCGCAACGAAAACGTTCGTGAAGCATTGAGCTGGGTTAAAAGTTAACAGCTTTTTTTTCTCAAAGCAGTGATATCGAAAATTGAAAAAAGTTCGTGTAGTTATACACAAAGTAAGTCATAAACCCCCACATCGGCGAATCTGGACAAAATGAAATATGTCGCCACCAACACTACGAAGCAGCACTCAACTGCACTTGCGTGCAACTTCGTGAAAACCATGTTTACAATTTTGGTTTCACAAAATAGCACCCATGTGTACTTTGTCAATATAGCATGTATAAAAACACTTTGAAAAGGTCTAAAATGATTTGATTCACCCGTAAATATGTGACTTAACTAGAAATTGTTTAAGAAGACTGATCATGAGGTCTTCTACCCCGAAAGGAAGGTGCAATTTTTGAAGGTGTGAAACGTACCTTTAAACAATTATTTCTCTCTTTTCTGAATCCAAGCTCTCCAACACTAAATAGGCTTAAAATTTTTGAATGAATGAGGGGGTAATAGGAAATGAGAGAAATCATGTTTAACGTAAATAATATTCTTTAAAAATTGCACTTACAGAAACACAAGTCTACAGTATGTTCCATACTTTAATGCATCTACTGTCTTTGGTTGAGGAAATGAACAGGGCTGCCATCATACTCACACGGCGAGCACACTAGATGATGTTCATTGGCGGAAAGAAGATTGATATTAATATTCATGGTTACATTTAATTAACAGAGCACTATTTATAGTACTGCAACAATTAACGTACATGTTCCATATTATTGTAATTTGTGAGGTGTGGCTGCTGTGTCTGTATATAAACGGAGTAGAGTTCAATAGAATAGAATACAACTATTTTTATTGCATTTCACTATGATATAATAGACTCGTTGATGCACCTGCAATATGAAGCAATCGGTCGATGTGCGCGAAGGCTCCATCGCTGCGTGTATTGGTCGGTCTTGGGGCATGATTTGTCAATATTTCCGCCATGACTGCGAGCCAATCATCCGTTTTTATTTTTGATTCATAACTGTAAAATACTGTTTTAAAAAAAAGGAAGTGGAGTTTCCGTGCTGAATCGACCAAAAGCGCAGATAGATCAGACGGTCGCGCAGATTGGCCGATTTGGGCCATTGTTTTTAAATTTAATATTCTGTGAACCATCTAAACATCATTTAAATCAGAAATGTATGGCCGTCAGGAGAAAAATGTCCCAATTGAAAGGAAATACTTCTCCGGACAGCTAGGAAAACAGATTCAGAAAAGCACTTTCACAAACGTGAAGCTTAGTTTTTAATCACGGAGTTTATTACATTTTTGATGAATTAGATGCAAGAGACCCTGCACAGTTGATTAAACAATAGAGTGCTAACTTCAGAAGCCAAGGCCTAATTACAGGTTGAAAATGGGGCTCTCCTTGGGGTCGTCCAACATAATTGTTTTCAATTAATTTGTAATAAGTTGCACATAAACTGAAACATACTCGAGTGCACTGCTCAACCATTGCAATGCTTAGGGCTGTGCAGTCAATCAACTATCATTCTATGCACCATGCTCCTTTCTAGCAACAAAAATACTAAAACTCTCATTAATTAACGGTGCCTAAGAACAAACCTGACGTACATTCCGCTCATTGAATACCGTATACTCCGAGAAAAACAATGTTCTAGGATTTCAATTTCTGATCCAAAGTTTCTGAAACATTTTGGGGGACTGGCGCTTGCATTTAGCGTCTGTGGCACAATTTCACGTTCAGTGGAACGCACTGAGAAAATGTCACGCACTGAACCAATGAATTAAAAAAAAACTTTGCGTGCGTGTATCGTAAAACGCTTGCCTTATTGTAATTGAATCTAATATAGTCTTTAGACACATTGTGGGCAACGGCCTTCCTTCTTCGTTTTCTGCATAATGGCAACTTGCCAGAAAGAACAACTTCACAGGGAGTGTCCCATAACTGTTTTTAAACCAAGTATGCTTTTCAACAGTCATTGAACAGGGCAACCGTACTTTTTGGATAATTCTAAATCATGGACTTTACCTTTAAGACACATATTACACAGATGAGACAGAGTTTAATCCAATACATCCTGAAAATGAGGTATTCTGAGAGTATCCCCGCAATTACTGAGGGGCTGGTAACCAGCAGGCCTCAAGCTGGACACGTACACCGTATCTTCAATCGACTCTGCTGAAGAACATAATATGTAAGTTAACTTAAAGGCTTTTCTTATCGAGTACTGCTAATCGAGTACGAGTACTTTGATGATCGAGTACAAGTTTTGGATGTCGAGTTCCGAGTATTTTGTAGCCCGAGTAAAAGAACTGTAGTTCGAGAACGAGTACTTGGACGTCCGAGTACAAGTACGAGTACTCTGAAAATGGTACTCGAGTAGTACTCGAGTACGAGTACCAAGTACGAGTACTTCAACACTGGAACATATTCAGGATCATTTTATATTTCTGTATTTTTACTACACCAAAAGAAGTACCCCGTACAGCCTTTCCCAAAATGTACTGCAACCAAAGGAGAAGTCGTGTGTCTCAAATAATAATTAAACAAAACCACCACATAAAAACAGCTATGCCCAAACTCAAAGTAATCTAATTGCTGGGCCAGATGTCAAGTACCAACGATGGCATCCTGCAGCCGCGTTCAATGAGACATTATTGTACCTCCCGCTCGTTATCCAGCCTTCCGCCTGTTATTTCAGCGACGCGTGCCGCGGACAAAAAGTCGCTGCCCCATCACTACCTATCGGGATCCGGAGACAGGGCACGACGGCTCACGCTTGCCCACTGTTAAAAATTCTGGCGCAGCCGAGTCACGTAGCCCTGCAAAATTTGCCTTGCCCTTTGCTGTGTTTCAAAAGCTTTCTCGCCGTCAAAATCTTCCGAAAGCACTAAACAAGCAAACCGATGACACGAAATTGGATCCGCGGGCAGCTGTGCTTTCTACACAGCAGAATATAAAAGAAATTGCACTGACAGGTTTGGGCTACCGGAATGAATACTGACATTATAGTTGAGCAGGTCGCATAGCAACAACACGTTCAATTGTCAGTTAGCGTTGGCATACTTTTCCAAAGGTGAGATTTTGTGCTACGAGCCTTGAGCTGGACCAAGAGAGGGCGTAATTTCCTTAGCAATGGCGGTTCCTTTGGCCGGAACTACACTTCGCTGGTTTACGAACGACTTGGAAATGCTCACGTTACAGTAGCATCGCTACCAGCAAAATGAACACTACTGACCATTATAGTTCTTTTCAACCGACTAGGGTATATGCTCCAGTCGGATAAAACAATAGAGAGTAATGGCAAAGCGATTAAAATACGACGGCTGAAGTGTGCTCCTCGTGGAAAAGTTGCATTTGCCCTGAATTTTCTGACGTCAGAGGTATTTCATTCATTTTTTTCACACTTGCGCTGCATTGGCGAAGGGTAGGTTTAGCCTAAGAAATCGTCACTTTGACCCTATATCTTTTAATAACAATGCACACTAAAATGTCCAGAAGTGAGTGGCTACTCCCTAACTACTTGAGCAACATGCTTTATCGTCGACGCCTTTAGAGGCTTGTCTCTAATACTGTGATCAGTCAGCTAGTTCGAATGTTCTAAATGTGGAAGAGTTAAAAACTCACTTTTTGAAAATTTAATCTCTAAAGGAATGAGTCCCTTTCAAACCACTCCAAAAAGTAAAAAAAAAACACAAACGAGTGAAAACCACTTCAAAGAGGAGCCAAACACCACAGCTCTTTTTGCAGATGTCGTTTGTATGGCTCCTGAAGGAGTGGAGATATCACTCTTTTAGAGTGGTTTTCTCTCTTGTAATTTTTAATAAAGGGACTCACTCTCCCTGAGAGTGAGGTTTTGTGAGAGAACACACATAGGGGAGTTGACATTGGATACCCCCTTGCCTTCAAAGAGGTCCGAGGGATTGCATACATCATGGAGACCGCTGGTAGTACTTTCAATAATCTGTCATTTCTCACGTACATTACATTTGATGCGTCAGGATTGTTATTATATTATTATTATTGACACCATCATGTTTGCTTTGAGCAGAAAACCTCCTCATCGGTTGAAACGAGATGGCATGCTGGTCGGAAGTGTTTGTTTAGTTGGTAGCGATCTGCACGCAATGCATGCATCTCACTGAACCAGCGAAAAGACGTTCCTATGCCAACGGAGCCTCCGTTGCTAGGAAAATCGCGCCCTCTCTTGTTCTAGCTCGGTGCCCAACTAGTTTTAGTGGCAAAAACCATGAAATGCGACGACCTATTATATATGTACGTACTGAGTGTAGCAGGTCAGAAGCGTCATTGTGCTGTCTTAAAGGAAAGAGGCGACTTTTTGAACACGACATGCTGCGAAAATCCGACTTGAATAAAGGCTAACAACGTAGCTCTGGAGGAGTTTTTTCAAGGGGAAGTACAGCCCAAATTTCGGGAAGCTTCCATAAGGCATTAATACTAGTCTCCTCCCAAGAACCATTACCCCATGGGACAGAGCATGTGCATCCATAGGCAGGTGCGTGATTAAAAAACAAAGGCGCAGGAGGGATACCTTCTGTATCGAGACTATGCAGCTTCAAACTTTCACATGTACATACGTGTATGTCTAATTTTCCCCAGGAATCCACTGAAACGTAATTTATGGAAACAGCAAAATCACTTGTGTCGCAATGTCGTGATGAAAATAAATCTGGTAAACACAATAGACGTAAAAGAACGCTGCTGATGTCCTTGCCTGCGGGTCGGGCGTTAGTCGCGTCCATGCTCCTGAGCAGGTCTTAAACGTTGAAGACCTGCTCAAGAGCATTGACGCGAGTAATGCCCGACCCACAGGCAAGGGCATCATCAGCGTTCTTTTATGTCTTTTATGTTTACCAGATTTATTTTCAGAAAAAAATAACAAATAAAAAAAAAAACAACGTGCGTTTAAGGCCGGCCAGTAACATATTTATTCTCTTATTCAAAACATGACTCTGCAACTTTTTTATCTGAAATCAAAATCTTAGAATAGGGGTTTTTGTCAAGAGTATACAATCTTCTCTGGGCTGCAACGTCATCAGGTATGTTCATAGGCTCCCAACTGAAGGTTTAGAACAACTGTGTTGGCTTCTAGAGGAGTAAAATACACAAATGACAAAGATGAACTGCTGCTGACATGATGGTTTCAACATCGTGGAGTAAATGCGGCGACTGTAGGCATCGCAAGCGCCTTGAGCAAAAACACGCCCTCATCGGTTGAAAAGAGCCATGTTGGTGGAGAGTTGGTGCGACTGCAGCGGGTGTCACAGTCGTTCGTGGACTATCAAAGTGAAGCTCCGACCAAAGGTGCCTCCGTTGCTTGGAAAATTGCGCCCCTTCTTTGGTCCAACTCAGGGCCCAAAGTCAGGCAAAACGTGAACCTGCAGCTTGCTGTAAACAAGAGCCTACTTTCATAACCACTCAAAAGAAACATCATTTGTGTTTCTCAAAGCGACGAAAAGAAAGCTAAATTGCGTCATCCTGCAGAGGAAATCGGCCAGGCAGAAGACGAATTCGAAGCATGTCGTAGTAGACCACACTGTTAAAATGTGGGTTTTTTCACTTCATATTCGGCATTGGGCCTAAATCACTGCCCCTGGTTTTTACTCCCTGGAAGAGAATGCCTGGTTCGGGTTAGTGCGTGTAACAACAAATATGGATAATTTATATAACCCAATTATTTGGGGACAACAGAAAAACTGCTATACGCCATCTTGAACCAGCGATGAGAAAATTTCAATCTTTGGTTCTCGTTTATAGTCAAAAGAAAGACGTAATACAAGCACTACGATAGTAGCAAACAAATGTATAAATAAATGAAATAACCAATGACCAAAATAGAAACGGAAAAAAACGTCCCGAGTGCGACTCCAGTATAGTTTTATTTGTAGGGTGGTGAGTCTAAGTGAGCAGTAACGTGATCTGTATACAAATTCCGTGCATATTCATTAGCGAAGTTCCAAGAGCTCCATCACTGAAATAGCAGTGTAGGCCACATGGCAACCCCAGGCATCAGCTGTACCAGTATGGTGGTTGATGTGGCCAAAATGCATGCCAGTCAACCGCCTCAAGATTTCACGGAGTTAGGTGCAGCATCCAGCAATGCCCCAGTCGTGCGGGACTCCACCACTGCGCTGGTTGTCGGCAGGTCGTTGCCAAGCGCGCCCGTAGTCACTCTGGGCGCCCCTACAGTCGTTCCGAACCTCGTTCCCAGGAAAGACTCGTCTGCAACGGTGTTCTTGCGGTAGACTGCGACAATCTAAAAGTCAGGAAAATTTCAAAGTCTGTTACTAGAGAAGCAACTAAAAGGTTCAGCGGTACAGCATTTGGAAGTTGTCGGAGACACATAGCACTTGTGAACACTTTTACAATAACATGGTAAATTGAGAAAAGTTATACACTAAAAACTATGTATATGCTCCACATCTGAAATACAATTTTACCATTTCACTGTTTACCTAAACTGTTGAGCGTTGCGTTCCTACTTAAATCGGTCAGACAGGCTTTGACCAAGTCAAGGTCGGTTCAAACTTGGTTGAAATAAGATAAAATGCAAAATCTGTGGTGACAGGTGACATTTAAGTACTGCAAATTCACGAAAAAAATTCAATCCTTTTCCTCTCGCGCAAATTTCGTGGCAAATTATTTCGCTGCGGCAAATTTGCTTCACCTATTCGTTTGCCTGAAGTATGGTCCGGCCTCCGCTCAAAGACCACCTCTATACCGCTTCAAAATGCCACTAAAATGAATTTGCCGTCACGAAAGATTGGTGAGGAAACTTCGCTGTGTTCAACTGTCGCAAATTCGCAGCGCGAATATTGGATTTGGTGTCACAAAATGGCGTTTGTGTTCGCTTTCGCGCGAAGCGCGAACCGGCCTTTAAGACAGCAACAACGAAAGCTAAGTCCAGGAATGAACCAGGGCGATCTCACAAGTGCGCATGTGCATAACAATACGTTACATTTTCACGGAGAACGCAAAAGGAAATTTTTTATCCAATCAAGAAAGACATGTAGAACTTTTCGCCCACAAATAGGGGGACAAAACAAAACCTGAATGCATGCAATGGCGACTTTCTGATAAGTTTCAAAATTTTGCTCCTTTTAGTTCCTTTAATTCAAGAAACTTGATACCCACTCTTCACATTCAAATCACGAAAACACAAATGCCTTTCATGTCAAACCTTTGACCTACATGTACCTTCGGAATAAACAGCATGCAGAGCGACACCGTGATGCAGAGCAGCAGAAATCCAGACACGAGGGCAAAGGTCACAGTGGTGGAGGATACATTTAGCAAGGAGAGAGGCACGGCCACCACACAGCAGATGACGGTGTTGTAGATGGACAAGCCCACGTAATGGCTGTCGTTCAAGCCAGACACTTTGATGTTTCTTGATAAGATTTTGAAAAGGAGAGATCAGCAAGATCGATGTTAGGCTAGTGCAACCGCAAATGTACATTTTGTGAGATTAAACTAATGTTCATTTCTAAACAGACTGAAAGATCCGTTTGTAAAGACTGCGCCACACCTACCAGGTGTGTTGAATACAAGTGTCTGGACATCCATAATGCGCATTTACCAACAATTAATTTACCTATTTTCTGCGGATTTATGCTGGACTAAGAACCTGTGTCGAATTTGACGACTCGATGAACCTGGATTCAAGTCTGAACACTTCTCTCCATGAGTCCTGATCATTTCCAGCCTGTCGTCTCATAAAAACGACATTCCTGATCACTGGGGTTTCGTTTAGATTTCCGAAGATTGATTCCAACGGCACAAAATCATATTTTAATAAACTTGGACTCGAAAAAGCACTCGATCACTTCACTCTATAAAGCCTGGACCGGTACCCATATATATATTTTTTTCAGTTTATAAACAGGCATCCATTTTATGATCTTTTTGTCCTTTGGAGTTTACTTAGTTTCTTTCTTCTTGAATTCTGGTCTCTCCTCATTTTCTTTTTGAATATAAAAATATGCGCCCTCACTTGACCTCAACGTTCGACTGTCCTCACCTTGTTGACCAAGCCAGGAAAGCGCCGAACACGACGACAAACGCTTTATAAATGATGAGCACCAGTGTCCATATGGTATTGTTATTGGACGTGCAGATGACGTTCAGTTTTACCCGTTTCTCGTGTCGTTCGAGATCCACTTCATTCTGCGTGAAACCACGAGAGTTTATTTGGCTCGAGAAAGCCAAACGATGAACAATGTCAAAGTTAGGGTTAATTCTGCTTGAAACGTAGTCTTTGTCACTCTCAGCAGAGCGTCTATGATACCTGTATACATTTGCTGATTAATTATGCAAGAAAACCTCCTCTTGACATCTTGATTTTGACCAATTACCAGCCATGTTTTATGTGGTGGCAAATACAAAATACGAAGACATTAAGGAAGACATGGCGCGTAATCTACATGTGAAGAGCAAAAACATTTTACACGTCACGCTGGAGTAACCAGTGTGGATTTTAACTATTTGTTTATTTATTTTTTAAATTAACGGAAGTAGATACTGGCATTTCAATAAGAGAAGCGTCCACGAGGTGTGAAGACTAGTCTCCTTTCAAGACTAGCAATAAAGTCATTTTCCAATCGGAAAGACGGTACTATACCTTCTATGCACGTGTCCATTTTGGCTACAGTCGGTTCAATTTGGGCATAAGTATTTCCTACATAGGCCTATAGTTTGTAAATCCAGGGTTGCCACAGCTAAAGAAAAGCACATTTTGCCAGGTCTGAATCACCGACATCCTTTCCTTGGAAACCACTTCAACCTTGTCAGTACATATGATCAGCTGAAAACTGAAGTATGGCTAGCTAACTCTTATTAACTAATAAACCTCCTTTAGCAGATTTTCACTCGAAATGACGTCACAAACAGAGTCGATTCTTACTGGTTGCGGGCGGGATGGCATACATTTTGCATGTTCAAACATGGGCGAGTTCGATTAGCTTGCACGATTTGACTCGGGTTCAACCTCGTCCCCGCGTAAGCTATCGTCGAAGACTCCTATTCAGACCTTGTCTGATACCGGTTGGCAACGTACAACGATGAGTGAAGGACTATCTCCCAAAATGTACAAAGGTCAAACAAGAAACAAGGAGGAAAATCAGGAGAAAGTAACTTAAGGGGGATGAGACAAAAGGCAGGCTGAGAATTATGTAACCCCCCCAAAAAAAAGAAGCAGGACACCAAGTTGACATTTAGCCAATCATGCAATGGGCTTACGTAAGCTACAATTGTTTGCAGGGCACGAAGCTGAAAACTTGTAGCCAATCTCAGGAACTCTCCAAAGCTATCGGGCCTAGAAGCATAGCAGATACGCCAAAGTGTCAGCCTGCAATCCAGCTTTCCAACCATGCCCAAACACTCCAGGCTACTTCATCTCTGGATGGATACTGGTTAATAAGTCAGCTAGGTCAGCTTTTCATCGAGAGCCTATCGGATTTCCCCTCCGGTCAGGCTCACCAGTCTGCGTTGGAGTCAGTGGCTATTGATGACTGGTGCATTGTCGATTTTTATTTATAATTTAAGATTTTAGAATGTGAGAAGGGACAGGTTTTCGGTCTGACTTAAAGATGGGAACGTTTCATTACCTGTGGAACGGGGAGCCGCTTTTCCTCGATGCGTATCGGATCGATGATCTGCCAGGGGATGAGTATGGCAAAATCCACCAACAGCAGCACGGCGATGATGCCAAAGAGATAGTAGTCTTTTATCACCTACAAAATGGAGAAACAGAAAGCCGATGGACATAAATTGTTATTTTAGATAGGGATCCCTGGCAGTTTGTTCTTGTTTAATTAAAAATCCGGCCTGTATATTCAGGTGTGAACACGTCGCATTTCTTGAGGGGAACTAAATACCTTTCTTTTGGTCTTGTTGGCGATGACGATACTATACACCCTCCACATCTTGGTGAACATTCCTCCAAACGCAAGAGTGAACGCCAGGGGCATGATCCAGGAGCGTATCTGATGGGAACAAGCTTAGAATATGAATTTTGCAGACTATCCACCCTCTGGTTTGGGGGGTGATAAAACATGAACTACAAGTCAGTTATGGATTTACCAACTGTATGTTTGGTTCTATAGAAAGAACTGCGTCACTCACACTTTGCATGTTGCATCTGATTGGTCAAATGAGTTGGTACCCTACTGCATGGCACTAGCAAGCTGTGTACTTGGCACGCGGGAGTCGGTACAGTCAAGTGCTATATAAGGTTGAGCTGGAGCAGATGATTGCTTGATTTTTAATGACAGAAGCAATTTAAAGTGACCTTGACTGGAATGGAATGAGAAGGCAGATGAAGATACATGATTAAAGGTGTGTTGCCACTATTCTCGATTCACAGATTCCAGCCCACATCTGAGTCTTAATCCGCCCCGATCAAATTTTCCCCAGTATCTCCGCGGGTGGTTTTAAAGTAGCTCTCGGAAGTCAATTTGACACCAATTTTGTGAC
Source organism: Acanthaster planci (assembly GCF_054643075.1). Lineage (NCBI taxonomy): Eukaryota > Metazoa > Echinodermata > Asteroidea > Valvatida > Acanthasteridae > Acanthaster > Acanthaster planci. The sequence goes on from NC_141796.1 coordinate 2,406,366, forward strand.
AACCGGATATCCCGTTCTTGTGCGGTGCGCATTTATCCGAGACAGGTCTGCCAAAAACTTTTTTTTAATACTGCAGTAGCTTTGAACTTGGAATGACCGCAATAGCAAACTGCAATGTACCTGTATATGTCTGATTGATTTCAAACCTCACATTTGTAATGATGAGGAGTGTCTTCATACGAATGCTTAGTCTAAATTAAACAAAATATTGAGCGTGGCACAGCCAATTTCTGCAGGGATGGCGGAATTCCCGCCCCCAACCGTCTGTGGGATGGACAAAAATAACCCAACTCTTTTGAGAGTTAAGGCTGACTTAACTTGCAGTAGTCTGGATGGGAATTAAATGACAAAGTTGCAATGCCCCCAGTCAATAAACTTCAAATGATTCTCTTCATTACAGAGAGAGGCACCCATCCTCACATTCCAATTCCTCCCCTTCCCAATCCCCTGCCCCTAGTCCCACCGGTCCGCTGTTCCACTGTCCCGTCCACCGAGGAAGATGCCGGCTGCTGTAGCCTACCACTGGCGGAATTTTACACTGAGTCGGCCGCTGCCAAACAAACCAGCCAGATGAAGTTCCTTTTCTTTTTCTCACCCCAATATGTAAAAGTTGGAATTTACCAATGCGTACCCTGCAAATCGCAAGAAAGGCGTTCTCGTGGTCCACCATGGGGCGATCGATGCCAAGGAGAGCCACACTTATGTACGCTTGCATGATTCCGACAGAGATGATGTTATTTATCTTTGGGCTGGACATTTTGATTTGCCTGCATATAAAAAAGAAATCAGGTACTCAATTTCAGTATCGATTCTTTTCAGTGTTGTTCGACACACTACAGAATTTTGGACAGAGATCCAACTTTGTGACTAGAACTACCGCATTGGTCTTGATGAACCAATTTTCATCTTACCAGACTTTGCAAAGGTATTCGACAGAGCGCTTTGCTTCAATTTTAAATGTATCTTTAGAGTCTAAATTCGAGGGGTAAAACAGTTCTGGGGTTTCCTCGTAATTTTCGAAGTAGAAGATTTCCTTCTGCATTTCAAGCTCAAGCGGTTCGAATCAAAACTTGAGCCTTTCCTCGCTAAGTGCATATTCACATCAACATAATTTGCAACCAGCAGACCTGTTGTGCCGTTTCCAGATATTGAAGATCAGGAACATGACGGCGAGGATCAGTCCCACGGATGCGAGGACACTCACGGCTGCGATGAAGGCCACAGGGTTCCCTTGGAGATACTCAACCGTCTTTGTAATATCCGAATCGAAAGGGGGCGCCCCACCTGTAAATAGATATTAGGGAGGACTTGAACAGGATTCGAACCCAGTGTTGTAACTTTTGTATCCTAAGACTTCTCACAAACACTTTCGCTGTACAATTGAGACCGATTCAAATTGCTTGAAGTCACTCGACCAGTAGCTCTCTCCAAAATGTATGGATCACTTCTCTGTCACTAAAAGATGCACAATTACATTCTGCAGTCTAAGAAATTTACCCGTTATGTATCTGAAGATTTGGTCCCAGGAACCAAGAGTCTTGCAAAAAGCCTATATCTAGGCCTATGTCACTAGAGAAAACCCCAAAACAATATCAAAATCTCTCTATATATAGGGTCATTGATAAAAAGGTGTTTACGGTGTGTCATGGATAAGTAGGTAATCAAGGTATTTTTCAAGGGTACAAAACCTAATCCTTTTCTAAGACTTTGGCTTTCTGACAATCTGTCCCAAATAGAAATGTCAGTGAATGAGGTTGTAGCTTACCACTGTAATACCACAGCTTTTTGATAGGTACAGACCACCTGATCAGGTCGGCGATGTTGTCGTACGTCCCAACCACGACCTCTTTCCCATCTTGGGATAACAAGAATAGATGATAACGCATCAAGCATAAGGAGATACCTTAACACTTGGACATTGCCAGATGCAATATGGAACCTATGCTTACGGGCATCTGAGTGCCGGAAATGGTACTTTTCATACGGTGGCGTATGAATTTATAAGCAAAACTGTATTATGACTATCCGCCTCAGGCCTCAGCAGAAGCTCCCCTCATTGGTTGAAAAGAGCTGTGCTGGTCGTGGGTATTCATTTTCTTGGTAGTGATGCGACTGTAACGAGTGGTTTCCTAGTCGTTCGTGAACCAGCAATGCGCAGTTAGCAGCAAAGGAGCCTCCGTAGTGAAAATAACGCCCTTTGTCGGTCTAGTTCGAGGCCCATATCATAAAGGTGAAGACATCGCTGTCGGCAACAATTACACGTTATAGATTACTTAATCAATGGTTCGGGGCAAATCAGTTCACAGAGTTTTCACAGAGACCCCATTATTGGCAAGTTGTTTTTGCCGGGTAGAGTTTCAAGTGGGATTAAAATATTTGTCTGTCCTTTTCCAGATAAATAAAGACTTCCTGCGCCTGCCATCAAAATGTTTGTTAAACTGACCCCTCTGGGTGCTATCCAACCCCATATTTCCATTCTACTGATTGCTTTGGTTGGAAACATGAAGATTTACTCACAAGTGTGAGTAAATTTTGTACAAGCAAAAACTCCATCCTGGCGAACGTTTGCGTGGCTGCCATCTTGCGGGTCACTGCTTCATTCCACAGGGTATGCACAAGGACGATTTACTTTGAAACAAAATAACTGCCTCACAAGATGGCTACCACGCAAAGCCTTTACTGTGGGGCCGAGATCTGAAGGAGGGGGATTCCACCTTTCTCCCTCAGCTTCGTGCTGGCTGTACATGCACCAAACGTGCCAGGTCGACAGCATGCCTGGTTGAAGGGCAGAGGGCACTGCAACACAATGGTTGCAAAGTTAAGAACGGCCGAGGTGAGAGTCGTGGCCTTCATCTTAAAAGTATCCGACTCGTGTGCATTATGCATTCTTGCCACGGACGTGTATAAAAAACCTAGACTTGCATTGCCTTTGTATGAAAAAGAAGCCAACCAGCGGCCATTTTACCGAGCCGAATAAAAAAGCGTGGGTTGGCTCCCTTCTATTGACGTCAGGAAGAACAAAGGCGGGCATTGCCAGGAAAGCTTTGTATTCGGCTCGGTAAAATGGCCGCGAGTGGATTCAATCATCTCTATAAGCTGATTAAGGGCATTGCAAGTCCAGATTTTATTATACATGTCCGTGGTTCTAGCCCATGTCATCGGGTCGGGGAGCCCTCTGGAGGTCATCGAACCTGTCACGTGTTCACTTCCATGCTTTGCAAATGTTAGACTAAAACTATTTTTTAAAAAGTCAGTTGGAATCACTTACCAATATTTTGCTCGATCAATAGGTTTCCGATTCTGTAACCACCTTCAGCAAAACGAACCGGGCCCTGGCAAACAAAATGACAAACCTAAGAGTTTTCGTTCATTTTGTGATTTTAGACGAAGATTTCCTCGGTCTTTCGGGCATGTCCAGGCACACGTAGTAATTTCCATGGGTCAGGTTCTACTTTGACTTTGTAGGAGGCCTGGTGAGTTGGGGGAAAAGTGCACGGGCAGAGTTGTAATTAGCCACTAGTTTTTGTGACTCAAATCGCGTCGAGTCATTGTAACATAACACAGTGACTCGGGTCGAGTTATGTAACGCAGTGACTCGAATGAAGTTAGGCAAAAAAGTCGAGTCAAGTCGAGTTACCAATAATTGAGCACAATACGTCCAATAAAAACAAGAGAGAAAGACATTCTTTGGCACTTTAATTAAAATTTACCACTGGGTTTCTACATGTAGTCACACCTCATCTTGCTATTGATGGTAACACGGCACGTTCAACATTAAAATTCGGTACTGCAAGTAGGCCTAATTGCAAATAATTTTCCCCTGAAGAAGTATGCTTTTATTTTTAGGACTCATAGTCTTATAAACTTTCCTTCCGAGTCGTGTCTTCTGATGAGGGACTCGAGTCGAGTGATTTGCTCGCAGTGACTCGGTCGAGTCGAGTAATTTATTAGTTTGGACTCGAGTCGAGACACTAAAATTGTGACCCGAGTCCTTACAGCTCCGATAGTGGGTATAGGCCTACACTGCTTGCTTTCCCCCGAATATCATTTGTTTCCCTTAGTATGATATTTCGAACGGTTGGAAATTAGAAACGACATAATTAGGCCCCTAATTAGCTTCAAGCTCAGTTGTGGAGGCGGACGTCACGGAGAACAATGGCACGTTTTGCCACCATAATCGAGGGCGCGCTCCACGTGTCAACGACTAGGTCTTAGGTATGGCAGAGTATGTGTCCAGTGTGCCACAGCTTTGAAGAATAGCTCAGAAAATCGAATGGAGAATCGTGCAGTTACCGTGCCATAACCGTCCAGCAACACAGTGTTACTGACTGAAGGCTTTCTCCAGGGCCAAGCTGTCTCCCAATGCGAAGTCTGTAGAGGATGGCTTCATTCCATCAGCCCATGCCCCAACAGGAGATGGTGAAAGATGGCTCATGAGAATCTTTACATAGGATGTCCTTATTTCCAGTCAATAGCTGTTTCCAATTTTGTTTGCGGTCAGATTAGGAGTGCTTTTAACTTCTGATATTGAAAACGGGAGTAGTAATCATTGAAACTTTTTTGAGTTGCAGATTTAGCAAGGTGGTCAGTTTTAATACCAGGTATTCCATAGTGAACTGGGATCCATTCAAATACAACCACATTTCTTTGAATTCTTACCGACATACCGTCGAAGCCGAGACGGTGGATGCTTCTACCGACCGACCGGGCGTACTCCACGTCCCCGTACCGGTACGAATCCAGCCGGCCGGTCAGGTCGGCCTCTGCTTGATCCATGGCCAGGGCCAAGGCCCAGATGCCGTCGTAACCCATGGCGGCTGAGCCGCGGTTTGTGACCGAGATGGTGTAGCCGACCTCACTGGCGATCTCCTCCCGGAACTCTTGTGGTGTCTAAGTGAAGTGATGTAACCAGGAGCGTGGGGACAGTTAATCCCCATTGACGGTGACTGTAGCGCTTCATAAGAGACTTTATATCCAGCAAGAAATGAGACCGAGGGGTATCCCCCCTCAACATGTTCAATCGCTATACACACTCTAGACTATTGTTACCTAACACATCCCCCAAAATCTTGGAAAAGAATTCCTCAGATTCCAAGGAAACAATGACCAACACAAAGCGGGGGGGGGGTTCTCTCCGTCTCGTATCTTGCTTCAGTATTAGAGATTTACAGCGAGCTACATGTTTTCAAATCCCGCCGCCGCAAAGTTTGCGGTCTTCTGTAGGTCCTAATTTGTAAAAAGGCTTGGAGCTTACACAGACGCGCTTAGACAACGGAAATAAAGTCGAGGGAGGATTTAGCCCCGGCTATTTCCAGGCTAAAGATAATTCAGACATCTTCTTGAATCTTCTCAACTTTGGAGACGGGTGCATTTTGAAGGTTTAAGTGGAAATACATTTCACTAGATAAAAATACATGGTCATAATCTCAGTTTAACGTTGCTTAAAGAGAAATCTGCCCATTCAAAAACCACCCATCTTTTAAATTTACAGTTATTATTTTCAAGGTTTTCATGGTTTGAAATTTCATCACAATTATTTAAGAATTGTTTTCATGTTTTCTCATAACTGGATTTATTTTTGCCGCCATTTTGTTAGGGATATTGCATTTTTCATGATGGGCTTTTTCAGAAGTGACACCATATTGTGGTGTTTTTAACACGTACTGGGAGAAAGGATGCGAAATATATTGCAGCCTTTCACAGCCTTTCACATCAAATTTGGAAAAATTGGGGGGAAAATTACCTTTTCAGGGAAAAACATGGCGCCGCTTTCCTACTCCCGGACCGCTTAATGTCAATTTGAATACAACAGCAAAACGGTGGGAGATCCAGCAGAGCTACAGAGCACCGCAAAGCTTTACCTCTGCCAAAGATCGCCCGATTCGAAATCGGGCCTGCAGCCGTCCTTACCTTCCCACATATACCCGGGTCTTCACTCAGCCCGTACATACTGAAGGTGATAGTCAGGTACCCCTCGCTGGCCGTCTTCAACTGCTCCGGTGTGCATTCTACGCCGTTGTTGTCCGCTGCCCACCAGCCATTGGTGAAATAACCAGGGATGATCCACACGTAGTTGGGCCCGAACATGCCCAACTTGTAAATCTGGTTGAGGAAGAGACAAGAGTATAACGCCAATCCAGAAATGTTTAACTTAACAGGCAATGGAGGAAATTAATGTTAATCATAATAACCAAGGACTTTTTATTTTCTATTAATAGTCAACAGATACAGCCAATCACGAGTTGATAACCAGATTGTTGTACTGTTGTTGTTGTTGTTGTTTATTTTGCAATCATTCTTTCGATGACGTTTGCAAATTTCGAACTTTCATAAAATCATTATTAATTTTGCTATCAAACTGAAGCTTTTAGGCCTAAAGTATTTTTTCCATTTATATTTCGTTGTTGCGGAAATAATCCCGGTTACATAGGCTTGTCTAATGGGACTGACGGCAGCAAGCACAATGCTATGTTTGCGACATATAACACCATTTAACATTATGAGATCACTGGAAAGGCCTACTGAACGAGGAGCCTAAATTCCACAGGGTTCTTTTGAGTTGTAGAAAACCCTCTTTGTCTTTCATCAACAAATGAACAGGATCCTAAACGGTTCAAAGTTAATTTTACAGATAAGATCAGCACCTTGGTGCAAATTGACCGAGGTAAGTTGGTCACGTTAAAAACTCACTGGACGCTGAAATTGTGCAGTAAATGAAATAGGTATTGCCCCGTGTATTAAGCATTAGTGTAATCACGTTTAAAGCTGGGATGAAATTCCAACAAAGTAAATATATGGACCCAAAACATATGTTTGACAGTTGAAGATTTGAATTCAGTGAATACGGGCAATTCACAATAGTGTGCCTCCAAGGGTTTACATTGTGTTGGCCAATCACAATGCACGAAATCGTCGACCCAATGCGCGTTAGGAAGGGATCCACACATCTCGTGCATTGTGATTGGTCAACGCATTGCATACTCTTGGAGGTGCACTATTGTGAAACGCCCGTATTGCATTACACTTGAAAGAAACACTTGCGCAAATTTCCATCGGACTGAACAAAAAATGAGTTGTACTATGTAACTAAGTATATTTCCGCAACGCAAAACGATCTTTACATGAATTTTGTAGTTTAAATAGAAAACACTATTAACGTTGATTTCTTATCAAATCAGTTAGTTAAGACGGGTACTTTTTTGAAAAAATGACTCTTACGTTTGGGTTGGCTGTTTGGGAGACTTACTGTACAGTATAGCGGAAGAAATAATCAAGGCAAAAATAAACAGCCTGTTCCGATGATTTATGAAAAATGCTTACGCTGCAAAAGACCTTCCACACGACGTCCTCGTAGAAACTAGATACAATGATTCGGACATCTTTATTCTGCAAAGTCATGAAAATGATACTGTCATTTAAACTGTGCGGGTCAGTCGCTATTGACGTTATGACTAAGTGTTATGTTCATCTTTGCATATTCCTTGCTGAAATGGGTGTTCATGGAAAGGAACACATCGAGTAAAAGCCAGTTCATATGTCGGCTGAACGCGCAAGTGCAGCCCATTCGACGTCGCAAAAAGATTTTTAAAAAAATTTGTTCAACCTTTGCAAATTCCCAGCATGGATACCTCCTCTGACGTCATAATTGCGTGTCCATGCCCGCTTTTGCGCCAAGTGTGAGTCGGCCTTTAATCGATAAAAACGGCCAAAGTTGATCGAGGTTCCGAAAAAATCAATCCCCGTATTAACAACCAGACATGGGAAAAGGTTAATTTATTCGGGTATCTGTCGCCTATACTGGTTTAAAACCTCATCACAGCAATCCACTTTTTTTCTCTCCATTAAACAATTCAATGGTCCTGGCTTCTGCACGTAATTGCTATCCACTGGGAATATTGGTAACCAGCGATGCTTCCAGTACAACTCTTATCCCAAGAGGATTAGTATGGCTGCCATCTTGCAGGCAAAAGCTTTTGGTTCACAGGTTAAGAACAAACGAGGTTTCCCTGTGGAACAAAGGAACTGCCCTACAAGATGGCTACCGTGCAAAGCTTCTATACATCTACAGCATTGTGGTCATAGATTGGTAAATAAGCTAGAAATTTTGAAAAGGATCTACACGAATTAAGAATCCAGTCGATTACTCAACTGGTTGACGAGTGATGTAGAAGTCAGGCTTGTCGGTCACTTTCGGCAACAGAGAAACTCGGTCAATACATTGCCTATATACGTCGTTTCAGTGGAGTTTCGTTGACTTCACATTGCTTCAAGTTACTGTTGAGGTCCGTCACTGGGATGGTCTTAGTCAATTCTCGAGTTTTACATTTCCAACAGGTTGGCAGTTTGCTGCCACTGACGATTAGGAGTAACAGGGAAGGAACATTGGAACAATAGAATATGCTTGTATTGCATTATATCAGGCATGGAGAAAAACCAGTATTTACCCTGAGGCGTTCAATGGCATCATAAGGGTCCTTGTAAAAACTCTCAGCACCAATAATCGAATAGTTACTGGCCGATACCAAATTCTGTAGCTCGTTTATGACCTGCAGTCAGAATCGAAAAGAATCGATTACACTGAGATTACGAATGCAATAGGCCTGACAACATGTATTTTGGCGCGACTCAAAATTTGATCAGTCGGGTCTTTCGCCGAACGGGGATGCTTCAGGTATGCACCAGCACCATGTGACCAAACCTGGAAGAAATCAATACGGTCGATCACGAAAATGTCTTATAAACGTCGAAACGCACTATCAAGTAAAGTGTTTCGTGGGCCCCAGGAATTACTGTTTAGTAGGCCCTATGTTGGCCTAAGTGCCATATCACCTCTGGCACAGTGCTGGGTGGCGCCGCGAAGTTCGTGTTGATGGTAAAAACAGTACAGAGGTATGTTAAAAAAAATAGTTGGAAGATTTCCACAAATAAAAATGATGAGAAAGAGGCTAAAACTTGTGGGACAGTTTTCTTAACTTAAGCGTATAGATTTGTATAATGTATTACTTATGGCTGCGGGCATGACTTACGCGGAGGCACATTAAAGCAAACTTACCCCGACGTGCGGCTCCTTGGTCTGGTGTAGAATGGCGATCTTGTTCCAGCCGAAGAGTCGGAAGAGCTCGAGCTGTGCCGAGGAGAAGCTGGCCGCCGAAGTGATCATGCGGTAGATGTGGGGATACTTGTCGCGCTGGCTCAGAACTGGCGTGGAAGCGCCGGGTGACATCTGGCCAGAAAACGGTCACGCGTGGTCAACAACCTGGCCACTGTCCAGTACACTCCGAATGAACAGAGCAGGTCACCGACATCATCCGCCCCAGCGGGGCCAAGAGAGGACTTAATTTTCCGAGCAACGGAGGCTCCTTTGGTGGGAACTGCACTTTGCTTGTTTACAAACACATATTAAATGCAGGCACGGCGGTCGCCGCGTCCCTACGAACAACTGAACTCTCTTTCAAGATATATTGTATATTCATGAGCAAGACGATCATGTCATCCAAGGTATTGAACCTCAATATTGCACTGATTTTTGCACAAAGACTTTCTGGATTTAGATTTCATTTCCTTTTTCAATTTATCTTTGTGTAAGTCTGTAGCAATAAGTGGGGGAGCAACCTCTTCTCAGAGATAATTTCAAATAGCAAAGTTGGAGTTCACAATTTCAACATGATAACTTGCAAACTGATCTGTGTCTTCCTGGGTTTACATCACGGCAAAAGCGCCCTCACTTACCCAGAAATGCTTGGTTAGTTTTGAATGTTTAAAAAATGCACTTTTCAGTTCACCTCAACTCAAAATAAGAGTCCATACGGTCCTCATACATAGAAAAGAGTAGAGCCATACACAAAAAGTGATTATAAGAAAATTTCATTGCGTGCATATTTAAACAGAAAAAAAACCAATGCACTGAGCCATGTCTTCCCTAGATGACAGCAACAGCGCCCTCAGTTTTCCAAGAAGCATCGAAAATTTGAAATATTTGAAAACGTCCGCTTTTCCGTGCTTTTAACCTAATAGAGAAGTAAATATTTTAATTGCAGAAAAATTTATCTAAGAGAATCATCATTGCGGCTACCTCCACGATGTTCCATTTGCCAATCACCTCAGCGACCACCTCGGTCAGTGAAGATAGCATCGGGCCGAAGATGGCCACCTTGACCGGCGGCTCGTAAATGAACTCGTACAGTCTGTTCAAGGCCACGGGCGTGCTCCCCTTAAAAGACAATTTGTGAGAAAAAAATGAACGATTCAAGGACTTGAATAGCCCGTTCTACACTCCGTGCCAAACGCGAATGTACTGATTTTAAACATTCGGAACGGCTGTTATGAGTACAAAAAGAAGAATTTGGTGGCCCGGCAAACTGAATTCGGCACGGCGCCGTTGTCTAGCCCAACCGGCCAAGTCACGCTCATTTAGCCTTCTGAACGGCAGTGGCACGGCTCTGTTCTGAACGCCACGCTGTGAACGAATCTAAGCGCTGTTTTACTGGACATTTCCGACGGCCCCCTTGTGCGGAAAGCATTGTGTTGCGTTTTACGGAGAACGGCCGTCAATGCCTACTGCCATTGGTGGGGGCCACTGCGAAGGACCACTGAGAGCGTTACCGCGGTCTCTACTATCGAGCCAAACATAAAATAATGCAATCGAAATAAGCACCCTCGAAATTCGAAATTGGTTGTTCTTCCACGCTAGTGATATGAACGAATGCGCCTCGTCGGACATCTCTGAAGAAAAAACTGGGAACAAACCCCGTTACATAGAAATGCTCTCCTTAAATTTCGCAACTGCAACTTAAGTTTCACGTTCAGAGTAACTTCAGTGCTATCGCCAGGCCCCTGACGTACTCGTTTCAAGCCTGGTGCGGTAGCGCCGTGGCCCCTTGACTGTGTCTCAGAAGGAAATGTCTCTCTAGAATTTTCGACAAAGGCTTCACACTGCAAGTCTCGACCATCATCATGACGTAATAAAAAAAAGCCGCAACACATTTCAACCAACGGCAATTTTGCAGTCGACGTAAACGGACATCAAGTCCCTTCGCTGCGGTTTTTTTTTAATTTTCAACGAGCATAATGTACCGGCCTTACAAGAATAAAATGAAATACTATGAATATCGATGCAAGCTGTTCACTGCAGATAGGCCTTTTAGCATCGTCTCCCTCTTCTTGTTTATTATGTGTAAAGATTCACTGGTTTTTCATTTGATTTGCCATTTCATCAACTAATGCTTTCATTTCTCCCCAGCTGTAATCTAAATATCTTTCACGTCTTTTGCATCGCAGTCCTTCCCCTTGCGAGAGTCTCCTTCCTATCGACCGGCGGACGCGTCAAAGACCCGTAGAGAACCCCCCCCCCGGGGGCCGTCTTTAATTTGCAGGGAAGGCCCCCGGGGAAAGAGTTTGGCTGCACTTCCCGCACTGCGCGCGCGAGGCTCTGTTTTGTGGGAGGACGACTCTGGAGAATTGCACCGGTTCACTTACAATCCTGCCAAAGACTAACCGCTTCCTGCCTATTATCCTTCGCACCTGATAATCACGTTGAAGATGGAAGTTGCCTTTCCCTAGCGTTTCATTCAAGGGCATTTATGGTGAAAGTTTCGAAAATCTTCACTTTTCACTCGCCATAATCACTCCAATGAATAGCGGAACACGAAAACATCTTTTTTTCTCTCTCTCTGCCAGTCCGGAATTGTGTTTTAATTCAATTTGAAAACACTGATAAAATTATTTAGAAGAAAATACAACACCGGCAAGGAGAATAGCCTCACAAATTTTGCCGAATTAATAAACTGGTGAGGAAATCTTTTTCCTTTAGTCCTGTCGACCATCTTCCGTGGTTTCTTTCAAGCTTTCCGTGGCCATGCACTTAGACTGTCATCCATTTTGTTGGCGCAAGCGCGATTCTATTGTCGCTCAACCATTGAGTGTTCCGTAGGCCGGGCCCAATTAGGCACTCATAGGCCATTTTCCAATACCCAACTTCGGCTCCGTCTCAGGCTTCAACTGTTTTTAACTAGCTGACGTTGAAGCTGTAAGCGCAGTAATCAGTCTAATAGTGCCACAAAACATCAAACAAGATGCAAGAGAGCCAGAAATTACAGTAATCCAATTTAATTTAAACGCTTCAGGCCCACAATCGGGGATTGGTTTTGGGAACGAAGCCTGAGACGGAGTCCAAGTCGAGTATTGGAAAAGGGCCATAATTGTTCCGCAAAGCCTCCTGACAGTGTGTACTTCGGTGAGCAACATTGGAAGTGCGCCATTATGCGCGCATGCGTATAAATGGCCGAGGCGGCAAAACACGTCTTAAGTGACACATTGAAAATGTACAGGGGTACAGATTTTGTGATCTTTCCCTCTCAGATTAGCACTTTTCTCTTCTGGAAGCCTGGTCTAGGAGGGTTCTATGATGTTCTATGACGAGCCATTATGCTGCAACCGCTTGATTACCATAATTCACACAAGTTGGTGGTGTTTTTACTGTTGACATACCGATGAACGGCTGCAACGCGAGTCTAATATTTTCAAAATCACGGAGTACCGAGTTGTGACATCACTGTGAACTAGAAAGTGCAGTGCAAACGAATAGTGTATGCGCTCGTTTCGCCGTAATGCCTTTTTCACACATCACTAAGCGCGTGACGCATTCAGTTACGCGCGTGACGTCAATTAAAACCAGTACGATACCGTACAAACGAACGGAGTACGCGCTTGTAGGTTCCCACGCTAGTTCTCGCACTTGAATGCATTTTACACACGCACTTGTGCGTGTGACGTATTCATTACACGAAAGACTGTTGGACTATGCTTTTATATGAATTTACTAATGAAGAGGTCCATTAGGCTCGTGAAGAGGTAGTGCGCTTCACTTCGATCTCTAAGTTGCGTATTTTCATCCCAGCATGTTGGCCTCCCTGTGAAAAAATTAGGGTAGTGGAGCATTTTGCAAGTTGTGATATATTAATGCTACTTATTACTATAGTGGCTGTGGTCATCTGATCCACTGTGTTCTCTATTTAAAACTCTGTGATTGGAACATCAAATTTGTTTTGAGGTAAATAGGTTATCATCAAGATGCATTCCACTCCCTCTTCAAAACGTCTTTCAACAGATAGCCAAATAGTTAGTTCGGCCTACGCTGGAGTGATCACCTGGAGTTTTATGACTCCATTCCATTCGCAATGATTCCATGTTCAGGTCTTAGGTACCAGACTTCACTCACAGCCGTAGTCCTTTTATACCCAGCAAGAAATGAGACCGAGGGGTACCCCCCCAACATGTCCAATCCCTATGCACATTCAAGACTATTGTTACTTAACACATCCCCCCAAGATGTCTGAAAGGAATTCCTCAGATTCCTGCGAGACAATGACCAACACAAAGCAGGGGGGGTTCTCTCCGTCTCATACCTTGCTGCATATAAGTCCTTTCGTCCAGGGACAGGAAAGAATGTCAAATATCTCCACCAGAGCTTAATTATATTTCTTTCTTTCTTTTTTTTGCCCCGAGTTAAGGCCGGTTCATACTGCATTCGAATGTGAAAGCGAAGCCAATTGTACGGCAGGAAAACAATCTGCAGCAAAGTTTCGATCGAGTTGAAATGTGTTTCAGTGTTTGGATCTAATGTCACACATTCGCGTTGTGTTCGCTATGGACCGGCCTTTGGAGCACAGAGCAGCAATGCGTACATAATTTTTTTCATTCTTCAATAAAAGCGAGACACGAACAATTTTGATTCAATTTGCAGATTTTCTTCCCGCGTCCTTTATATAGACAGCCTCGATTAACCTTCGGACTGCAGTCGTTCGACAGAAGTCTTGCCAAGCAGAGGAATATGCCATGACAATCAAATCGTGAATATTAATAGAACGGAACAAAGAAAACAAACAAAGAAATCAAAGTTGGGGCTATTCACATGCATGCGAGACTGACATTCATATTGTCGTTTGACACATTTTCACGATCGAGAATTGTTTATCTTTGTCATAATTTAAAAGAAAAAGGCGAATCATATTTCTAACACTGTAAAATCTGAGAGCACGTAAATACACGTCAAAAGTTCCCAGACCCAATGATTTAGAATTTAAACGTAGTTAGAATGTGATGCAGTTATTTTTCCCGGGCCCCACATTTACGTGGAACTATTCCGCGAACACAGACTAGTGAGAAGATTCAGAGGTTGATTGTGGTGTTGACATTATAGGTTGACGCTTGTTGATACTAAATAGCATGATAGCTGTTAAAAATGCTCGCTAACGCTCATTTTTGTTAATTTGCAAGTTTAGCAAAGATGCATGTCCCCTCCCTGGATCCGCCCCTGGAGGTAAAGTTGAAACGGTCTTTCTTTTTTAGAAGCAGAGTATTTTTACATGACATGACAGACTTAATCGAAAATGTACATCATCAATCTGCACTCTGGGCTACGTGAAGTGCAGTATAACCTGGAATTCCTTTTAAGTAAAAGCTGGACTTTTGCTATACAAGCGTACCATTCCTTACAAATAGCACAGATTCCATCTACCAGCCTGTATAGTTCTTTGTTTGCTTCGGTGGCAGCTAAGTAGGCCTATATCAAAGTTCCTATTGGTTCAAGTTCTTGTTATTTTACTATAGAGTATTGTATTCTCGCTTCGTTGGTATGCGTCAGGTTTAGCAGTAGTACACAGCTAATAGGTGAGCTGCTGCCGTCAAATTTCATGACTACTTTTATATTTGTCAATAACAAGGGCAGTTTCATCTTTGTTCCTCGCAAATGAATCCTTAGTTATGATTATGCCTGCCTCAAAATGTGCTGCCGAGGTTATTTTGTTACTTGTAGAAAAAGCTTGTCCATTTTTATGTTCTAGTTGACAAAGCTTGCAACAGATATCGTATCTTCTCGGTATAAAGTTGTGACGTAAACTATCCATATCATGATATAATTTTGGCACATTGCCAACCACCAAAGGTGGACCCTAAGTCGACCAAGCAGTAATACATGTATGCCTACACAAGTTCGCCGATCATTTCTTATAGATTACAAGGTTTATTCATTAATCAGTATACCTCACTATGGCGTGCAAAGTTAACATTTAATCCTCGTAAACGGATATACCTAATACATATATCTCAATTCCTAATAGAGACACGTCTATTAATAATAGATATATCTCAATTCCTAATAGAGACATGTCTATTAATAATAGATATATCTCAATTCCTAATGAGAACATGTCTATTAATAATAGAGATATCTCTAATCCGGGATTAAATGTTAACTTTGCAAGCCATACCGACCTGTACTTTTATAAATCTGAGTACAGAGTCGTTCGACGTGTTAGTGGAGGTGACGATCTTACTGACATTGACAAAATTGCGTGGGCACAGTGAACTTGATTTTTATTACCAAAACACTAGCAGCTGGTATGAAGGTATGAACGGTCTATTTCGTGCATTCTTTCGAATCTTGTACGGAGGTTGTACGGAAATGCAGCCTTTTTTTGTCAAATGGTTTATTTAAAAAGGTATATCGCTACAAATGGCAATCTCTAGCTCGTAATTTCGAAATCACAATTGTTAACTTTATGAGCAGCTACCTGAATCAAGACAGTGTTCCTAGCAACGGAGGCTCCTTTGGACAGAACTGAACTTCAGTGGTTCACGAACGACTGAAAAAAACATGCGTTGCGGTACATCGCTACCAACTCATTGGGCATTTCCCAACCCATTTGGCTCTTTTCAACCGATGAGGGTATGGATACCATTCTCTCAGCACATTTTGCCAAGTTTCACGCCGACAGACATTGAACTCCAGTTACCCGTTCTGTCTGTTGAAATGCGCTGTAACAAAAGCAACTTTTCCCTAGTCTCAACCAAAATTAAGGACTAAAGACAAATCACGTACTTAGTCACGCAAACAAACAAAAAACCTTCCCCATGCATGTATAATACTTCCTTACATATTAGTTATGCAATTTGAACTCGTGTCGCACGGTTGCTTCTCTGATCGTCCTAATTTGTTTTAGCTCTACAGTAACTTCAGCACTTTAGAAAAGGAAAAAAAAAACAATTGTAAAATTAGGACAGTTAGGCCACATAAGTACCTCTGTGTCAGCGACATGCAGGACCAAGGTGTAGTTCGGCAACACATCACTCCTGTTGTTGATATCCTCAATCGCTCGTTTGGAACCGACCAGGGCACTGTGGCCGAAAAATCGGCTCCAGCCGTCCTTCTCTGACAGCGGGAAGAGACCGCCGATGTGCAAGGGCGCGCGGTACGCAGCCACGGTAAAGACGCCGCAACCGTGTCCCGCTAAGATTACCAAGGCCCGCACTAACACCGGCAGTAGCATCTCCTCGCCTCGAGCGACTGTACAGGATGAAAGTAACACCCTATATTGCAGCTAACTCGCTTCAGAGTTGCTCAGCTTTAGACGGGGAACCTTGTCTCAAACCCCAGCTTCAAAGGCTCTCCTCCGACGAGTACCTCTTAAATACTCGGTGTCAATAGCAAAATCCATTCATCAAAAGGCGGTGATCTTGGCCCGCTCCACTTTAACGAAGAAGAGGTAGAAAGCTCACTGGTTGACGGGCTCACGCTATCTGCTGATGCATCGGTGGCATCAACAGCTGGTGCTCATAGAATGTCGGTGGCGTTTAGCTCTTTTCTTTCTAGGTTGGGGTAGTCGTGTTTTGTCCGTAAACTTCAGTTGAGGTCCATTAGTGCGGCTCTCGTTGAAGATAAGTAACATCACTGGCTAAGTTCCGAGGTAATGATCTGATGGTCGATCATCTACTAACTGAGGACGAGGCAACTAACGTCCCCGCGCGAAGGAAGAAGCATTTATTTCCCTAAACCAATTATCGACTTGGTACCAAGTCTATTTTGCTTTCCGATGCACGAATAACTGTGTAGGCGTGGTCCAAGGCAAGATGTGTGTCGTTAATCCTGCATTTTATGACCAGCTTTCGCTACTTCTGCTTATCAACAGCACGAGAGTAAGGAAATAAAGCAAATCAGCTTCGGGAGTGTAGGCGACAACAACTATAATTCCTATATATGACAGGTTTGCCCTTACCCAACTTATATTAAAAATAAAAAGTACATCTTGAAAAAAAAAATCTTGAAAAAAAAATTACATCTTGAAAACTATAATTCCAACGGCCTAGGGACACTTTGACGTCGTATCACGAACAGTGTAGCGTTCCATTTTGAGACATTTGAGTGTGTGAATGATTCCCATTCACAGAGAGAAAACATTCACAGTTTTGTTATAGACAATACTGATTAACGTATCCGTGATCAGAAAGCTGAGCAGGCACTTTGATCCGTGGTTTACGAATAGTTGAATGATTCAGTATTTTTTGTGTACAAGCATTCGGGTTGCCATGAAATAGGCTTACGCGCTCAAAGAAAACAGTGCAAAAAGCCCTGAAATAGCGCCGTCTGTTGACTCTCGTGAAGAACAGCCACTTTTTTTTTTTTTTTAAACTGGAAATTCAAGACTATATGGCCAGAAGATCACTTTTCGTTTCAGTTTTATGTGGGTTGGCCACGAAAAAAATGTGTAGTCTTCTGTCCCCGAAGACACCCCAGATAGCGCGGGAAGACTTTGCGCTCAGCTCTGAATGTAGCCGCCCGCCTCTATCAAAAATAGACCCCAAAATTGGGGCTTTTTGTGAAAGAAATACCCCAAACTGGAAACTATCAGTTCCAAATTCGGGATTTATAGAAATATTTCTTTGATCCCTCCTGATTTTGGCATGTCTTATTGTAAAACCCCGTGGGATCACAAAAATTTAATGAGCTCGCGCGCAGAAATACGACAATTTGGTGGAATGCACCCTTGGTGCAAGAACCAGCGTGTGAACTACCACGCATGCGTACTCTATTTGGTTGCACTACTCTACATGGTTCAATATAACGTCACGCTTCAGTATTATTATCACCACTTCTGTGAACGTTTCCTATGAATCCCAATCCCCAAAATGAGGATAACCCTTCAATAAAAGGATTTTTTTTTACTGCTTGATCAGGAGTTTGGTTAAAAACTTGTGCACACAGTCTGTTGTGGCTTCTATCATTCGCCCATGTGCGCTGGCGTAAATTCGTGCCGGGAGCTGGGAGATGGAAATTTTGTGGGGGCAGGGGTGATATTTGAAAAGCCGGGGGTGGGGGGCTGAGACCATGTGGCATTGGAGGCCATGTTCCTGATACGAATGCTTCCGTAATTATAACATGAAACTCCTGCAGCAAAACCTTGTCAAAACGGCCTGTTTATGGCTCTCGAAATGTTCTTTTTTTAGTACTATTAACAATAAATTTGGGTTTTTGGATGCTCTGCCCGAAAAAATTCTCCCTGGTCAAAATGTGTGTGTGAGGGGGGGGGTTAAATAGGCCTACCCCCCCTCCTCAAGCCTATGTGCATGAGGTGCATTGAAAAACTGTTCGTGTCGGTCCCGATAATTTGCGCATTTGTGTCCCACACGATTCCTTGCTGCTCAATCGGCAGTCGAAATATTTCTGATGTCCGCCGATCGTTTTGTGTTTCGCGGTAACCTTGCAAAATGTTCAAATTACGTGTACAACGTAAAGGAAAAATGTTCCCCTCCCCCCTGCTACTTCAAAGGGTATAGATTCAATTAAAATCAACTGAACATCCGTCCCTTTGACAAAGCGTGGAGTGCTTACACACATTTGTCGATCACAATGTCACGTTTACGGGGGGAGTCCTGAGCATTATTCTGTTTTGTTTTTGTTTTTGTCGTGACTTAACGGACAACTCTCACAATACCAAAGCCAAAACAAATACGCTGTTACATTTATGAGTACCGTTTTCCCGATGAAAACGTGCAGTTATGTCACGTTTGTGAATCCAGTGCGATGTGCCATATGGTCAGATTGTAGAGGAAAGTCGCAACCGCTGCTTTGAAATAAATTGCCGTAAAATCATTCATCGCTGGTAATCATTGAAAAATAAATGACCACACTGATGAACAGAGGCTTAGCAAGGATAGGTACTTGTGTTTTATTCGCCTCCCCGATGAAACACAATTCATGTAAAACACTGCTATTGGCCTGACAAAAACTTGCATATTCGGCATCCAAAGTGACAGGGCTAATCGTAAACGAAACCGCAGCTAGCTACCGGTCCGAGTATGACGGGAACAGTCCATGCAGATGGAGTTCCATATCCCATAGCCTAAGACGTGTGATCGCTGTTGCCCACGAAGCATTAACTCCACCGCGGTAAACATACCGATTTTTCTCACTGCTACACTAGCAGTTGGCAGGTAACAAAACAGTTTCCGGGTTTCTTTTTAGCAGCCTGGCTTGTTGTCAACAAGAACATTAACCAATCATCACAATAACGGAAAACACACGAGAAAATGGCAAAATTTGTTCCATGGAAGTGGTTTGTCCACTCGGGTCAATGCAGAATTATGTCAACCATACTGAAGAGGAAAACTGTGCACTTACAAAGCTTGTCCAGGGTTTCTGTTGCAGACTACTACTCAGCGCGCCACAGAGCAGTCGCAAAGCTTCTCCAGACCTGACATTTGCAGAAGGACCCCCTCATGGGTTGAAAGAGCCAGGTTGGTAGGGAGTGTTTCTTTTGTTGGTAGCAACGCAACCGCAATGCGTGCATTTCACGGTCGTTTGTGTACCAGGGAGTGCAGTTCCCACCAAAGGAGCCAGCATTGCGGGGAAAATCGCGCCCTCTCTAGGTCCAGGTCAGGGTTCATTCTTAGACAACTTCATTTTTAATGGCGTCGACTGATATGTGTCAGTTATACAAGCATCATGTGACGGGCCGGTACACCCTTCGTCCGCCAGTCACAAATATAAAGATGATGTGTTGAGTGATATTTTCGAGCGCTTTATATCCACGACAACGAGGAAACAACTCGCAAAGCAACGATAGATTTGTAAACAGGAGTACCTTAATGTCCACGTGACGCCCCGATGCCATAGCAACACCAGTAAGTACTGGTAAAGCAATTTGTAGTCAGTTGTACAACTTGCACCATTATCCAGCAAGTTTATCGACTAAAACTTTCAGGGGTGGAAAAGGTCCGACATTTATAGTGGGGGCCTACAAAATGTCCGGATTTTGTAAGCAAAATACAAAAGCTAGGTGAAACGTGAGAGTGCATGATACATTAATTAAGAGAAATTTTATTGTAACCCTCGTGCCTATAGCGTATACATGTAAGAAACATAATTTTACACATGCATTCGTAAAAGAAAAACAGTTACCGATTTTAGCGCAAAAACGGGCCCGTGTGTTGCCGCAAACGCTGCTACACGACCGACCACGTGGCTGTCACAGCCAGGTGCCCTACCAACTCATCATCAGGACAATGATTTGGCTTCGGGGAACCAGATCTTTTGACTACTAATGAGGTTAACATGGGTTAGTTTCTTTGGAGCAACGGGCTGCTCTGGAGCGAGCAAGATATAAGTTTGAAAACCAGAGGCCCAAGACCTTAGTAGATTTTGAACAAACGAAATTGTAGTTCAACAAAGGAGAGATATCAACTACAAAACAATACAGCAAACCGAGACATTCAAAACATACGCGTGTCACTTCTTAGGGGCAATACGGGAAAGCGTGAATCACTTTGAAGACCAGAATTAGAACATGAAGTATTTCTTGATTCAATGCGAAGTCATCCCCAGAAATTCCATTTTAAGGGATTATTCTTTTAAAAAAGCTTTTATCATGTCGTTATATACATTATTGGTGTACGGAGGTTAGGTTAATACCGTTCTTAACTGAAAATGACATGTAGGCAGTCTTGGCTTTTTGTCTAACCCTTTGAGGGGTCAGACGACATTAAGCCATCTTCTTCATGATGGTGTGGGATTAAGCGTCAAATATGAAAGAAAGCGTTAGGTGGTAAATATACAGAAAATTAACTTTACTGACGGAATCCTTGAGCATCATTGCTCCCAAGCTGAACTGCTAAAGTACAAAATAATGCCATGGGGGTTTCTTGGTGTTCTGCATGATAATGCATGTTTATGTGCACATTTGACTGAAAAACCACTTAGGGTCACTTGCATATAATATCTTTGTACCCACTCTCCTGAAAATCCAATGCACACCATCTGTGTGATAAATGCATGCTTTGTGCACATTCAACTGGAAAACCAGTTGTAATACATAACCTCCAAATGATGTCCATATCTTTGTACTACTTCTGCTGAAACAATTAAGTGCATGCTGGTCATGCTATTACATGTCTTTGAGCCCATTCAACTGAAAATCTAATGCAAACCCTCTATGCCATTGCATGTCTCCGTGTTGGTTCTGGCGGAAAAAGGTTAGACGCTTGCTGTGTTGAATGCATGGGTAACTGAAACATGTGATGTATTACTCAATTCTTTGGAGCGGGCACCCGGTGGCACGTACGGTTGCTGAACACAGCGCACCAGGGTTGCAACAGTAAATCCAAAATATACATATGTCTGCCACCTATTGCACTTTGTCGATCAGTTCGCCTAGCTCCTTGATGGAAGGCAGGTAGAAGTCGGGCACCTTCTTTTGATCCTCCAGGGAGTTGCTAGCCTGGAAGTGCCGCGCTTCCTCCAGCGTGGAGATCCCAGTCAGGACAAAGAGGGTCTTTAGGCCGCAGTTATGGCCAAACGGGATGTCCGTGTTGAGGTTGTCGCCAATCATCACAGTCCGAGACTGGTCGACCTCCTTGATGCTGAAGAGATAAGAGAAATTTCTACAAGTGACCCATGTTCCATGCAACTCACCTTCAAAATAATCACTTTAATCGTGTTTTTAATTCAACTTTCAAACATCACATAGATTTTCACCCATCAACAGCCCAGGAATACACATACGTTTATTTTGAAAATCTTACATTTATGGATAAAGTTGATTACATGTGTATTTTCATGGTTACTGCATTTACTGTAATCCCCTAAAAGGCGTCTTACAGTAAATTTACTCCAACACTTAAATCCATCAACCCTAAAACTTCATCCAACCTCGGACCAACCCACTCTACAAACTAACCCCCAACCGATTGCAAACCTCACCAAACTGTACCCTACCTGATCAATCCTCTCTCAAACCCCATCTCCCCCCATGCTACCCTCATTCAACCCCCATCAGCCCTATCCCACCCCCAACCAGTGCGACCCTCATCCAAACTGCACCCAACCTGATCAATCCTCTCTCAAACCCCATCTCCCCCATGCTACCCTCATTCAACCCCCATCCAATCCCTATCCCACCCCCAACCAAGTGCAACCCTCACCCAAACTGCACCCAACCTGATCAATCCTCTCTCAAACCCCATCTCCCCCCATGCTACCCTCATTCAACCCCCATCCAATCCCTATCTCACCCCCAACCAAGTGCAACCCTCACCCAAACTGTACCCAACCTGATCAATCCTCTCTCAAACCCCATCTCCCCCATGCTACCCTCATTCAACCCCCATCCAATCCCTATCCCACCCCCAACCAAGTGCAACCCTCACCCAAACTGCACCCAACCTGATCAATCCTCTCTCAAACCCCATCTCCCCCATGCTACCCTCATTCAACCCCCATCCAATCCCTATCCCACCCCCCAACCAAGTGCAACCCTCACCCAAACTGCACCCAACCTGATCAATCCTCTCTCAAACCCCATCTCCCCCATGCTACCCTCATTCAACCCCCATCCAATCCCTATCCCACCCCCCAACCAAGTGCAACCCTCACCCAAACTGCACCCAACCTGATCAATCCTCTCTCAAACCCCATTTCCCCCCATGCTACCCTCATTCAACCCCCATCCAATCCCTATCCCACCCCCCAACCAAGTGCAACCCTCACCCAAACTGCACCCAACCTGATCAATCCTCTCTCAAACCCCATCTCCCCCCATGCTACCCTCATTCAACCCCCATCCAATCCCTATCCCACCCCCCAACCAAGTGCAACCCTCACCCAAACTGCACCCAACCTGATCAATCCTCTCTCAAACCCCATCTCCCCCATGCTACCCTCATTCAACCCCCATCCAATCCCTATCCCACCCCCCAACCAAGTGCAACCCTCACCCAAACTGCACCCAACCTGATCAATCCTCTCTCAAACCCCATCTCCCCTATGCTACCCTCATTCAACCCCCATCCAATCCCTATCCCACCCCCCAACCAAGTGCAACCCTCACCCAAACTGCACCCAACCTGATCAATCCTCTCTCAAACCCCATCTCCCCTATGCTACCCTCATTCAACCCCCATCCAATCCCTATCCCACCCCCCAACCAAGTGCAACCCTCACCCAAACTGTACCCAACCTGATCAATCCTCTCTCAAACCCCATCTCCCCCATGCTACCCTCATTCAACCCCCATCCAATCCCTATCCCACCCCCCAACCAAGTGCAACCCTCACCCAAACTGCACCCAACCTGATCAATCCTCTCTCAAACCCCATCTCCCCCATGCTACCCTCATTCAACCCCCATCCAATCCCTATCTCACCCCCAACCAGTGCAACCCTCACCAAACTGCACCCAACCTGATCAATCCTCTCTCAAACCCCATCTCCCCCCATGCTACCCTCATTCAACCCCCATCAGCCCTATCCCACCCCCAACCAAGTGCGACCCTCACCCAAACTGTACCCAACCTGATCAATCCTCTCTCAAACCCCATCTCCCCCCATGCTACCCTCATTCAACCCCCATCCAATCCCTATCCCACCCCCCAACCAGTGCGACCCTCACCCAAACTGTACCCAACCTGATCACTCCTCTCTCAAACCCCATCTCCCCCATGCTACCCTCATTCAACCCCCATCCAATCCCTATCCCACCCCCCAACCAGTGCGACCCTCACCCAAACTGCACCCAACCTGATCAATCCTCTCTCAAACCCCATCTCCCCCCATGCTACCCTCATTCAACCCCCATCCAATCCCTATCCCACCCCCAACCAGTGCAACCCTCACCCAAACTGCACCCAACCTGATCAATCCTCTCTCAAACCCCATCTCCCCCTATGCTACCCTCATTCAACCCCCATCCAATCCCTATCCCACCCCCCAACCTAAGCTCTAACAAGGGCTTCACTCAAACCTCCTTGAAGGGGACGGGCCATGGAGGGTTAAATTGACGCTATGGGATACTTTTAAACCGTCTTTTATATAATAAGTTAAATTAACCCCTCTGTTATGTCAGTAAATCAGCAAACTTGGCGTTTTCTATGTGCTTTTTCAGTCGTCGCCTGGGCTCTTCGCAAAAACTTATCGAAATCGGTCAATGAGGGCAGCAGACAAATCTTGGCAAAAATGTGATGACATTGGACGGACTCGACTTTCCAGACAAGAATGCATAGTTCCGGCAAGAAATTTGATCGGTCCGAGCAAGAATAATACTCTCAGCTCTGGCACATCCAATGCTACACTCCAAACTTCACACACCTAACCATTTGCCTGAAGTCTCAATGAATAACAATCCACATTGACTATTCCTGATTTATCAACTGTCATACCTCTGTTGTATGCACTCAAACAGGTAAGTGTTTGGTTTCCCCAAAACGATGGGCTCTCGCAATGCTGCAGTCTTCACTGCATTGATGATGCATCCGGTACCTACATGTATGGCATGCAAGGGGGGAAAAAGTTCAAAAAATTAAAAATTAACACATGCAGTTCTGGGAGATGCTATCCACAACTTGGGCAGGTTGGAAGACTTGAAAGTATGCAAGCTTTGGCAGATCAGGGAGGGGGAAGGACACTCCCCCGGGGACAGAGTCTTTTTGGTTTTGAGAAATCATTGGCTGGTGCCCTACACTGGGAACAAGGTACCCTAGTACACATCTACTCATGATGCATGTAAGAACCAATGTGGTGCCACTAAAAAGACAGCACTCCATTCTAGTTCGTCATTCTCTCCTGGGGCCGACCAGAGTATCCAGGTCCAAAGGTTGAATTCCCACTCGCTAGAACTTTCCCCTCAGAACCACTACTCTTCTGGAAGAGATCGAGCCTCCACCACATGAAGTTTCAAATCTTACTTTAAACCAAAGTTTCACTAAATGCCAAAACAGATGTTACATTTTTTAAAAGTGCATTTGGAACGGGGACTGATATTAAGCATGGTATGATGTATGTATTCCTTCGCTACACTAAAACACCCTGGTGAAAAGCTTGCTGATCATGTTGGACAAGTGAGTCTGTCTGCCAAATTCTACAAAGGGTTTGGTAATTCATGGGCTCAAAATCACCGACAATGCGGACATGTACAGACAAAAGTCCTGTGGATCCGCTTTTAACGTTCAATGATTTTTGGGCACTTTCGGTGAGATGGAGTTGACAATTTGAATGCAATTAAAATACTAGTTTTCTTAGAATTGAGGGTGTAGCCATGTTTTACTTTGATGGTACAAAGCCTGCAGGTGCTTAATGCACACTACGGTTAGCCAACTTAATACTGCAGAGAACTTGAGTGGGTGAGAGTTGTATGTGCTTAACTCCAGCTAAAGACTCAACTGGGATGTTATTAAGTTGGGATGGGGGTGGGGTGATGTGGTGACTTGTTTTTTCGGAGAAAAGAAAAGGCGGCTTCCAAAGTTTACCTGGCAAAACAATATCGTAACCGAGATGAGGGGGAAACCTCTTGTCACAGTTGGTTGCAAGGAAAGGAAGGTTTGGATTATTCAAGTACGACGCCGCCTTGAGAATCTTGAAATAGCTGAAGGTGCGATCAAACCCCACGCATACGGCCTTAACCTTGGAATTCAAAGAGAGAGAGAGAAAAAAAGCAAGCAGAGCGATGTCATCTGTTTCACAGGCGTCTTACCAGGCTTAACTACATGAGTTCCTGGGTAGTGCTTGCGACCATCCATTTCTGTGCCGACGAAAGGGACAGTGGGGTCGCTGAGGTAGCTGGCCGCTCTCAAAATTTTGACGTAGCTGATGTGGACGTCAAAGCTTACGACCACAGCCCTAACCTACATGTAGAGGAATTGAAAAGAGATTGGGAATGGAGACACGACAAACAAAACAAGAGTGGAAAGCATGGAGGTTTAAGTAACCCTAAAAGAGCCGGGAGGGATCCATTCCCCTCAAAACTGTATCCAATATCGTCACAGTACTTTTTTTCATGAATGTTGGAAGTTTTAGTAGCATCTTGCATTCTGCTTGACAACATCTTAAGAAAATCAGACATGCTGTTCTTATGCTCAGCGCATTTATCTGAGACAGGTCAGAAAAAATCCGAACTCGATGCTCACTGCACACAGGCCAAATGACCTTAACATCCAAACTCTCTTTCATATTAACAAGGAGAGTCTTTGAGTGCATGTCAAGTTTCAAAATGATTGGGCATGTCACAGCTGAAATCTTGTAGGTGGAACCCCACACCCCTGGCTGTAAGACGCCCCAAAATAAATCCGGCTCTTTAAGGGTTAAAGGTGAGTAGGTTAATTATGGCACCCACTCCCAATTGGGACCGCGAATTTACGAAAGACTTCTGGAAGACGGAGATGTACGTGCGGACGTGAACAGGGTTATTTGAACTTAGATTAATAAGGAAGAAGGATAAAATGGAAAGAGGGAAGAAAAATTATTAATTAGCAGCAACGTATTGAAACAGAAGTACAAATTGAAAGGCATTCTACTGCTGTTTGGAGTCACAAAACATGAAAGGAGGAAGTTTGAGAAAGCCATGGAGACACAATGATAAAAACGGAAATACAAACCGAACTCCTCAAAAAACCCTCCCCCGACCAAATTTTTAAAAAAGGGAGAAAGAAAACTAAATCAAGGAATATAATTGAACAGAAGAAACATGTAGAGGTATGGTGGGTCTGAAAGGACATCATACATTGCAAACGACTATGGAAAACATTGTAACAGTATTTAGTGCAAATTATTGTCACAAATAAATGTATTTGCAATGTGACAAATTTCATTGAAATATCTTATAACTGATTTGCGCAGGAAACCTTAGTTATGTGGCTTCAGTTCCCCTTTTCAACTCTCTCTAATCTATTCGGGATTAGTGCTCTGAGTCACAAGCACTCGACAGATCTGAGACCTAATCCTCCCCCATGGCCCTTTTTGGCTTCTCAGTCCTTTGAAAGTCCTTTGAAATTCTTCAAATGCAAATGGACACAGCCTGAATCCTCCAAAATCCTCTGTTACTTCTTGCACGTGTTCCTTGGAGGGGTGACCACTGCCTCCATCCTTCAAAGCCTCCAGCAATTCCTCTGATTGGGTTGAGGCGGTGTGAATGAGATACCCTGGAGCACTGTGGAGGATGGCCTGGATTTATGCATGGCCGAGCATAACCAGAACCAGGCCAAATCCACGACCTCGCCACAATGCATCCCACACAATCGGCCACACTAATATTGCCATTCGGCCTCAATCTTCCAAACTCCTCTAAACAGGCTACAGGATTTCAGGACTGAGAATGGTATTACAGGTCTCAAATCAAGCCTTCCTAGCCAAGTGCCCAACTAAAGAGGTACAACGGATGCCGCTACACAGCTACCGTGGCAACAGTTCCATCTCTGTCATCATTGACTGAATGTCACATATTTTTATTCGATGAGAACATGTATTTAACCGGTAGTCATTCCGTTGCGTTAGTGTAAAATACCAGTGAGCACTGAAACATACCTCAGGGTCTAGTGGTATATGTAGCCAGTCCTTCTGCGGTCCCACAACAGGGTCGGGCTGTCATTGGACAAACAAGGAAGATCATACGAAATTTGCTACATATTTCATGTACAGAGTAAGTCTTGACAAGATCGTATTCCAAAATTACATGTGTTGATCGGATTCATGTTAACTCTGGTGCACTTGGCTGTGAATGTCTTGTGACATCAATTGGCCTCTGCACGGATGATGTCAAACTTTTGTTTACATGTGAGCTTTTCTTTAGACTAGTTGGGGGAAGAGATGGTCCTTACTGCACCACAGGAAAGCAAAGCGGACGCCTAAACAAAGTGTGTCATCACCTGTACAGAAATCTGCCAATATAACGTGTACATGGTGAAATCTCATGAGACGATCCTTTCTCATCAAATCAGCGTTAGATTTCAAACGGGTGCATATAAGTCATACCTTCCGACACTGAAAAGTCAGAAACAGTAAAAACCCATTTTCCAAGCCAGTAGCAAAATAATCAGCTGCCCAAGAAAAGCTACAAGTATACATGTATGTACATGCACATGCACACACGTGTGCATATTTTGTATGTGTAACAATTGCCATTTTGACATAGCAAATAGCGCCCTCTTTTTTCCTGCAATAGCACTCTCCTTTGCCAAGACTTTTTAATTTTTTTGTTCTTTTTAAGGAAATCAGAAAGTTCTGGTTTCTTGTGGTCTAAAAACTTAAAAATCTGGACAGTTCTTACTAAATGGGAACAACCGACAGGCACAGTATACTAATTTTCCATTCACTTTTCCCCGGATTCTAATCTGACTGAGCGTGTGAGCTGCCTTTACCCCAGGTCCCGTGAAGCTAATGCCATACTCCGTCAACTCCTCCTTCAGGCCCTCCTCCCCGATCAAGTAGACCTTGCCCTCAAATTTCAGCTTCTCCTTCAGGTAGTGTGCGGTGGCAAAAGACGTGCAGAAGATGTGGTCCTTGATAAACCAACAAGAAAAAACAGACATGGTAGACTGCGCTTCTTAATAACTCCCAAAGATACCAGTGTGAACCTTCTGGCAAAACCAGTCAAAAGTCACCAGCACTCCCAGATAAATGTACTGCACCTGTTCCATTCGTTTTGAGTTGTAAGACTTAACCCTAACTGCCCAAAACCTGCCATACTCCAACAGCAGGTTTTGTGAGGTTTTGGCAGGTTTGGTACCGTACCTGA
The DNA here is from genome assembly GCF_054643075.1 of Acanthaster planci. NCBI lineage: Eukaryota > Metazoa > Echinodermata > Asteroidea > Valvatida > Acanthasteridae > Acanthaster > Acanthaster planci. The sequence goes on from NC_141796.1 coordinate 2,435,194, forward strand.
GGAACTTGTTGTTGAATTTTGTGAGACTTGGGATGAAAGGCCCAGGATTCATTGTGTGCAGTGTCTGGCTTGCTGTACCAATTGTTGGACTATGCTTGATTTTGTCAGGTTTGGTACTGTTCAGTGCAAGTCATCCTATACTGCATAGACCCATCCATACCATATCACTCAAACTCCAACGGGCTCATTCTGTTGGAGTTTATCAGGTTTGGTACATTAACCTGCATGTACAAGTACATGAACCTGTTGGATTTTGTGAGGTTCAGTATGCTTTCTAGTGCAGGAGCCTAGGGGGTTAGGGTTAATGTAAGCACACCTTGTCTGGTGGAATCAGATATTGTTCAGTAATGTACGTGTACTCCCAACAGACCCCTTCAATGGCCAAAAGGTACTGTGTTGGGTTTTCCCCAACCAAAATACACGGAAATGTACATGTAGGTATTCACAGTTCCATGCAATATCACTACCCCTGTCGCCATCGAAGGGTGCCACTGCAAATTATACACGTATATATGTAATTGGCAGTGCTGTGATGCTGCTTGAAGGCTGAAGCCAAACTGATACTCCAGTTTGCCGTATTTTGTTTGTGGTCAGTGATTAATATTTGTTGACGATTGGGGCTGCACGTTAGTGATGTGAGGAAAATGGTACTAAGCGAGAGATTCAATGTTGCATGCCCGTCATGCCACTGTGCGTGTTTGTACAGGTTTACTCCAGTGAATCAGTGCAGACTGTCGACAAAGGTGAACCAAGTTCAATTCTGTCGACTGTCATCCTCCCTGTTAGCGTCAATCATAATCAAGTGTTTCCAGATGATTGCCTGTCGTCGGAAACTGATTTGTAATGCTCTCTGCATGTCTTTACATCAGTACTAAACCTGGCAATAGTTTTTCCTTTCATAGGGAAGCTTAGGTGCATGTACATGCATCGGTGCACTCCATGTTGATCACATACCTTTGGCACGCTTTCAAAGCCAAGTTGGGTGAATTTCTTTGCATACTGACTCCTCGACTTGGTGCTGTTGTTTGTGATGAAAATTATCCGCTTTCCCTGAAAAGAAAAGTAAGCAAAAGAACACAAAGTCGTACCCTCGAATGGAAATCACATTCAGTTAATTGGATTCTGAAGACGCCTTAGACCATGCAATTTTTTGGTTCAATTTCTGTCATTGCTTGAGCCTTATTCTGTAATCCCAGGTCACTTTTGTCCGAAGTCAATACATCTCCTCAAAGACCTATGCATGTACTTGCATATACTGTACACTGTATATAGACTACAGAGATAAAGAAAATCAGCAATTTAGTTTCAGAAGTGACGTTTATTTTCATGCAGCACCCAAAATGTAATGAAAATGCCCTTTTCTAAGAGTATGTACATAGGGCCTACCGTAGATTCATAGCAATATTTCATAATTTTAATATCAAGTACCAGCGAGATTGGTCAGTTTATCCTAACTTGTAATTAGTCCTTTCACGTGTAAGTCATTTTCGGTTTTGCTTCTTTATCTGTTTTATAAATTGCAAATTGTCCATTAGGATGGAACCAGACTTTTTTTTATTGCTGTGCTTAATACAAGCAGTGCCTTACATGTAGCAAGCCCACACGTAGCATGAACTCTGAAGGAACTATTTCTATTGTAAGGAAACTTGGGTGCAGGTTGCAGCCCCCCCAAATTGTCCATTAGGACAGAACCAGACTGTTTATGATTGCTGTGCCTACAAGCCGTATGCAGCAAGGTATGAGACGGAGAGAACCCCCCCTGCTTTGTGTTGGTCATTGTCTCGCAGGAATCTGGGGAATTCCTTTCAGACATCTTGGGGGGATGTGTTAAGTAACAATAGTCTGGAATGTGTATAGGGATTGGACATGTTGGGGGGGGTACCCCTCGGTCTCATTTCTTGCTGGGTTTACTACAAGCGGTGCCTTGGCAAGCCTAGGTGTCCTGAAAGCTTGAATACTGAAGAAACAATTTCTATTATAAGGAAACTCAGGTTCGAGTTGCAGGGACAAAACTTTGTCCCAATATCTGAAATGTTCAACATGTGTATAGTCCCACGACTACGATACACATGTACATACATGAAATTAGGGGTCCAAAACTGTGGCATTTTTGTGTGCCTGTTACATCTGACCTTTGTTATTTGACATGGAAATATCACAAGAATTGATTTCAAACTATTACTATTTGTTTGGCAGGTAATTTGCATTAATTGCATTAATCCTTGGAAATTTGAAAATGTGTTCTGACCTTACAAAATCATGTGTCAGATGTGACAGGGATATGAAAAAAAAAATGGACCCCTAATTTCTGGAATTACCCTTCTACGTGTCGTGCCTGTGAGTTGGCTCATGCGCTTAGCCAATCACAGAAGAATGACAGAAAATAGGCATTGTGATGCATACCTGAAGTGACCCATGAAATCTCTGAGTTTTGAGGCAGACAAGCAGATGCCCACCCAAGTGCCAACCAGTGACATACATATACATGTGTGGTCTTGGGTCCCCAGTTGGGGGGGGACACGGGAATTGTTTTTTCCAAAAACAACTGCCCACATTATTTCATCACAACCTAAATGCCGACGAAGCTGGGAATACAGTTTCTGACATACTGAAGCAGGTAGAAGGAAAAAGGTCACATGATTTTTCTTGGGGGCATGGGGGGGGGCCTGATCCTCCTCACCCAACCCCCCTTCCCATCTGATCAGGTTGCCAGTCTGATCTTCACGGCCACTCACCAGTTCTTTCAGCTTCCTCAGCGTCTCTTTTGCGCCTGGTATTTCATCAGTGGCATCCCATATCACCCCTGCAAACAATCAATGGAGAAAAATGATATTGCCAGGGAATAGTAAGATATCGACTGGTAAAGAAGGCAATAGTTCATGCAATGAAGCTGGTTTGAGGTTCAGCATGTATACATGTAGCCCTAGGGGAGTACTGTAGACAAACACAAGCTTCCAGTTGCTGTTTCTTCTCAGAAAGGTGGATATTCACGATACCATTGCCATGAAAAAAGCACAATATTTGACTTACATCATGTGATGTATTCAAAAGCAGGGCATGCCCTTTCCCTTTCTGTGACGGGAACCAAACTCTTGGAGGCGCGCTATTGTGGAACGCCCATATTACAAATTGTAAAAAATAAACAAAATAAGCAAACATTAACAAACTACGCGTGTCGTAAATTTTCTGGATTCGTTCTTTCTATGATCATCTATCTACTTAGAAATCAATGACACCAGTCTCTAATGGCTGAATTTACTTCCCCCAAAAAACTTAAGGTGGCGTAATTACATCGCAGACATAATGCTTAGAAACTCCGTGTTTGGCAAGCGGGAAAATCCACACATGACGACATCTGGGTACGTGTACATTTCGTTCATTCCTTTTCCGATTTGAAAAGGAAAATCAAACAAGTCGTTTTTCGATTTGAATATGAAAAATGGGGAAAAACACGAAGACGGGTTTTGTTTTTCTCGTTAAAAACGAAGGTCATATCGTTTTAAATTTCAATCCCAATTTTGTTCCACTGCACACGTCACGTAATTTCGCGGAGGACGTGTCACGGACGTCTCAGCTCGGAGCACTGCTCAAGATGAAAGTTGCCTTTGTACATGCAAGAAATTCCCTTGTCAGTTGTTCCTCCTTTTATTTAGAAGCAACGAATTCCTCGTATTCCTCTCGTTCAGCCATGTTTGAATTGATGGCTTACAGAGACATTTCTAACATTACACAATGAAAAATGAAACCATTTTTCATTCTTAAAAATTGGACCAACAGATTACGTTGGTGTTCGTTCTCACATTGAAAATGACAAAAGAATGTGATTATCGTTTTTTATTTTTAAATGAAAGAAGATAAATGCTCTGTTGTCATTTTTTAAATTGAAAAACAAGAAATGACTCGCTTCTTCGATTTCCATTTTTTGCTTTTAAATTGGAAAATGGAAAACGACTTGGTCTTTTTTTTTATTATTTTCGTTTTCAATTAGAAAAACGCATGAACAAAATGCACATGGACCCACCTGGCAAGCGATGTTTTGTTTGGCAAATTCCACGGTGTGTTTGAGCGAGCTACATGTATACTCCTGAGCGCTCGAACGGCTAGAGTAGGAACCGAGGGTCAGCAAGATCTCGAGAGTATACTCTCGCTATACGGGAGAGGGTACTCCTGCACCCGGGTGTAATGCGCAGGCATCCTACTCGAATTAAAAAGGAGTAACCACACGAATGCACCCCTAAGCGTCGCTGTTGAAGCATGGAAGAATCCATTTCCAACGAGGGGCGTTTCGGCATATTGGCAAAAACAAATTTTATCTTTGGAACTGGAGTACAGCAGCAATCGCCGAGTTGAGAAAAAGTACCTCTGGGTTGTAGTTTTCAAAACGTGGGGGTGTAGTTAGCAGGTATTTTCCAGGTATAAAAAAAAACCAAAAACCCACAAACGTCTGTTTCGGAGGTAACAAGGCTATTTGTGTACGGAAACCATGTTACGTCTGTACCCTGAAACTAAACAGACTCACTTACGAAAGAGGGGTAGATAACATAAAAACTATATAGTGAACTGTCGAGGGTTAATATGTGAATATGTAAAGAATATGATAATGTTCACATTTACTTTCAAGCCACTCTCTGTTTCTTAAATGTCCATTTATTTTGACACAAAAAACCTGGTGTTCGATAACTGAAAACCACTTTTTCATGCTTTATGCTGCGAAAAAAGCTTCCACAAATATAACCAAATTGGTTACGTGTTCATATTATGATGTATAACTGGCTAATTATTTGAATAGCCATGTGGTTTATTCCAAAGTCTTTAGACCACAGGCAAATAACCAGGCGTTCCCAACTTCACGGAATGACCCATTATATGCACGGTCAGTGAGAAGCCATTGTACATTACCTGCCCACATGTTTCAGTGGGTTGATAATACATTGCACATTATCATTTTGTGATCCAGCATGCTACGGTATGTATGCATGCAAGTACGTTTATCGAGCAACTTCAACATCACATTCAGGATTCTGCAGACAACGAAACAACGTGACCAGGCGCGACGAGCCAGTTCAGTATTTCAAAAAGGCACAAAGCACAAAATTCGAGTTGGTGATCGGGCCATGCTGGTAGGACTGCATGGCAGATGCATACTCGAAACTCCTGTTCCAGAACAATGCCCTTCATCACTCGGGCATGCATGCGCTGTTGGAAGCACGAAGGGGCTCACTGAGCTCTTCTGGTTATCCAATCAGCAACTCAAGACCGGCAGACAAGGGCAAAGACAATAGACAGCTGAAATGCTAATTTGAAATGTGACCTCAGGCCAATATCCTATTCCCAAAGAGATAGAAAATTACAGGTGAACATATACATGTATGTAAGGCCTACTGCCGCTAGGCAGGAGCTCTGCCCACATTATACATTACAATATGGTCGGCAAAGCATTTTGAGGAGATGTCTCAACTGTAATGGGCAGACAAGCTAGAACTGTGAACCCTTATGAGGAACCTGTGAACTCCTCACAGGTCTTAGAAAGAACTCCATACACATGTTGTACATAAGTGGATGGCACTTGATAAAGTACATGAACCCTATGCACAAACCCTACGAAACTGGTCTGAAGGACTATTTGGGGAGGGGGGAAACAGGTTAACAGGAGCTCAAATGCAGAATACCCCATCACCCCGCATGATCAACCTCATAGTCATGTACATGTACGGGTCAAAGTGTCACATTCTTCTCAAGGGATTTTCACCTTGTACCCATGTAACCAGTCACTCCAGGGGTCGGTTTTTTTTAGAGTGGTGGGTTATTCCGCCATTGCTCCACAGAAAGGGCCCCTTCCCATTTCATGCAAAAAAAAAGGGTTTTCCCTGGCACAGTTATTCTCAACAAGCCAGACATGATAGCCTCCAACCTGTAGTCAATCATGTAAAACAGTGCTAAAAAATCACCCCCAACTTATCTCCAATGACAATGTAATCAACGTCCTCATAATTTCAAATGATTTGCAGGTGTTTTAATGTCATACATGTACGTTAGACTTGTAAACTAAATAGCATCATGCATGAATAGATCCTCATGACCCTAGACCTGTAAACAGGGCCCAATGAATACTCCTCTGTTGTATACTTGGCCCTGTCCCGATTCATCAGTTCATAGGGACTTCTTTCAAACATTTTTATCCAGGACATCTTTGGGCATCCGCTTGATTTTATGAGCTGAAATTGCACCGGTATGTTCACTACTTACGGGGTAAACTATCCCTAGGTTGCTAATTGCAGAAAACTTGCCTTTTTTTTTTCTCCTTTGGTGGAAAAATGTAGCCTTTTTTGCTGTTTTCCCACTCCGGACAAATTTTGCCCCACTTGCACAAAACTGACGGCTGTTTCGTCACTTTTGTGTCACGTCATAGAGAGCGAGCCGCGCTACCAATGATTTGCCACAAGTGTGACTGGACAGGGAACCAGCCATGGGCATTGCGTATTAGCTTACTCAAATTAACTGGTACTCTCACAGATCTGAACAAAATTCGTACAGTAAGTGCTGAAGTCTGTGTGCAAACTAGTGGTGAACGTAGGCCTACCGCCGTACCGGTGCAATTTCAGCACATAAAATTAAGCGGATGTTTAGTTATGCTCCCAGAATGTCCCGGATAAAGTTTTCAAAAGAAATCCCTCTTAATTGGAACAGGGCCCAGTATACGACGGAGGAATATTCGTTGGGCCCTGTTTATATGGGTCTAGCCTTATCAAGGTCTCACCGCATCATCATAATGTCATCGGTCATCACAATTCACAACCCCCAAAACCAAGTTATTGATTAAACATTAAATTTAAACGGGATAGCCATTCTGCCAGTCACATGGAAATACCTTCTCACACCACACGTATCTACTCACCATCGCAATCAAACAGAACCGTGTCAATGGAATCCAAGAATTTTTTAGCATGTTCCTCACGTAACTCCCTGCAAGCCGCCATTATTCAATATGAGTGACTGCGCCCTCGCGTGTCGAGATGGTTCTGAACTTGGTCTCCGTCTCAGGCGTCGTGTATTATTATTATTACATATTTCTGGTTAATGACACCAAGGATTCCTCAAAAGCGCCCTTGCCACTGTAGCTCAGGCCTGAAGAAACCTGTAGAGAGGAGACAATGTGAAGCAGTTACAGTTTTAGAAGTGGGAGGAAAACCCCAAAGGAATATTCTGGGTAAAACCCACGGAATCAGGTAGGGACTGAAAACCACAGATCGTATAGCGCCGCGTTTGCTGAAAACCCAATCTACATGTGGACCGGGCCGGGATTCGAACCCGGGCCAAAGAGGTGGAAGGCGAGGAAAGAACCACTCTGCCAACCTGACTCCTGGTGTAGGAAACCAATCCTCGATTGTGGGCCTGAAGCGGTTAACTTAAATTGAAGTACTGTAATGTTTGGCTCTTTTGCATTTCAACTGATGTTTTGTGGCACTATCAGGCTTACTATTGCGCTTACAACCTCAAAGTCAGGAAGTAAAAAAAAAAAAACAGTTGAAGCCCAAGACGGAGCCCAAGATGAGTATTGGCAAACGGCCGCGGTTTCGTCTCCAACGCTAATCTTGGGCCAAGACGGCAGAACTCGATAGTAACGCGGACTCGATTGCGCATGTGCCGCGTGGGCCGATTTCTATTGCGCCCTCTCGACCAATCGACGGCTCGTTCTACCGTCTTGGGAATCACCTACAAGCCCTTTAACTTTTTTCTTTTCTTTTCCTCGCGTTTTCCAGAGGAACCAATCAGCGCCTGTATGTGATGAATATGGATCCATGACCGGCATCACATGACCTATCACGCGATATAATGTACATGTACAAGTTAAGTACTACTATACGCGACGCTGAACTTGACGTGGTACTAAAGTACCATGCCTACTCAGTGTCACCGTTGACAACAGCCGCGATCGATGCATTGGAATAAGAAGCGAAGGAGTATGCCTGTAAAAGACTTCCTCTTTTCACTACTTTGACTTTAGAAAAATATATCATGAGGATTGATTTGCGCCCGCAGTAGCCAAGTTCCAATATGCTGGTAGTGTTGTTGCCGCAGATAGCCTATGTGGGGGAAGATGTCCTGAGAGCAGAAGCACCCCCTATCGCTTGAAAAGAGCTGTAGCTACATGTATTTGTGACTACAACGGTAATGTTTCATAGTGGTTCGTGAACCAGCGATGCGCAGTACTCGTCCGTTCCATGGAAAATTTTGCTCCCTTTGCTTCGTAGGTATAAACGGGTATTTTACGCGTTTACAAGGCACAGACCGGGTGCAAAAACGACTCACCAACCACCTCCCGAATCCGGAGAGCACTTTCTCCACATGATTATCGCATGCAAATTCCAAAAACGTTATTTAGAGCCACAGCCCATCAAACTAATTTTGGATATGAACCTATTCAGTATTTCAAAATAACAAGCAACAGCAGCAACAAAACGTCATTCATGAAGGTCCCGCTAATTGGGCAGGCCTCGGACGCGCCTAATTTTGAACATGCGCTGTTGGAATGTCCAACTGGCTCACTAATATGCACATGAAAATGCCCGTTAGAACGCGTGCAAGGTGAAATACAGCAGTGAAACCAGGTTTTGGGGCCGTTGGCTCCCTACAAACAAAATTGATATTGAAACTGTCAAGGAAATTAAACTCAAATGAAAATTTAATTAAATTAAACAAAACATATTAACCAAAAATTAAAATTACTCAGTAAATGCAAATAAAACAAACAACTAAATAACTTCACTAGACAAAGTGTACATTGAACGGTGATTGGAATTTAATGGGCGTTAAATTCTAATAAAACATTTGACTTGGAAATAATAGAGAATCGAAAAAAATTGTTTCTTGCTGAGCTTAATTAGATTTGATTGTGCGTCAAGCTTGTGTTCAATGTTTAACACAACGGTCAATTTCAAATTTTATGTCCAACTCTGATTCCAAATCGGACTCAAATGAATATAAATCTCAAATCAAGTTCCAAGCCAGACTTAAATGAAATAAATTATGTAACTCAAATCATATTAAATCTTCATCCCCAAACTAATGAAACTATAATCTTCATCTTTGATATCTCCCACATCCAATCCATTTCCAACTTCGATATCTTTAAATTAAATTCAAATCAAAACAACTGCTTTCTTTGAACCAGGATAACCAAATGATCTTTTGAGATTGGCCAACCGTTCTTCTATTATACACTGTCGGAAAAGTGTCTGGTCGTCCCTTGGAGTTTTTCTCCACAGACTAATTGCTAGCTTGCATGGTCTGGAGAATTCCGCCAAGTGGACCGGCGCCATTTATTATTTTTCTTCTGGCTATTCAGGGGAAACCCCGACTTAGAAGGTGCCTATTTCTGAGCAGTAAGGGACATGTGACGAAGATGTCAGATGTGCATTGACAGGAATGGTGGCCATGTGGAGGACTTAGCACATTAAACTGATGAGGTAAGTAGCGAAACCAAAGCAGATAAGATCGATTTGGGTACATTCCTTGTTTTCAAGAATGTGTTCTTGAAAACAAGGAATGTACCCTCAACACTGGTCTAGTTTGTTTACTCATCTGTGTCAATAACATCACAAGCTGTATACCATCGCATAGAGGGCATTCTGCCCTTTCTATAGAGATCTATTTCTCTACCCCATATATAAAGTAGTTTTGCTATTAACGTAATTTTTATCTCGGTATACTTTTTATGTGGACAACTTGTATGTAAAGCACATCTTATACACTGGTACTCCAAATCATGAAGATTTGGCTACCTGATCACGGGCGTTTCACAATATAGTGCGCCTCTAAGAGTGGCCATTCGGTTAGGTAGGCCTAACGCCAAATTTCTGCACCAGCTGCCCAATCAAATTTGCCAGCCAAAGAGGGCGCTATTTGTGTAGCGGTCCGGCCCCGGCCCCCTGGCCGATCGCTCGGGGGCGGCGGTCCGTCCGCCACTGAAGGGGGAATTGGAGGCCAGGCAGGCAAAAAGAAAGTTCAGCAGACACTGAAAGACTTGGGTGTTCAAGCGGACTGGATTTCTTTTATTTCGCCATCACTAGAATCACAACTGCTTGGACAATGAAAGCGGTGGTAATCTACGTGATTCCCGGCCGAGCCATCACAACGTCCATCCACCCCGTCGTCTCCCACAGCACATCCCGCTCTCCCAAAAAACCTTGGAAACTCGCCAAACTTCAGTGCCGCTAAAAAGTATCACATTGTAGGCCACTTCCGGCCGACAGGCAAGACTTACAGAAAATACTTGTACTGTACATTCTGTGCACCCACGTGGGCCAATCACGCCTTGAAGACGTGCACAAGGTTCAAAGATCACACAATTCGCTAAATTAAATGGGGAATTCCCAGATCCCTACATTTGTATGTCAATTTTTCTTCTTTACTGATAATCACACAGGATCATACCATGGGTACTCACTGCATGGCCACAATATAGGAAAACATACAAAACAGGTACGTGTTTGATTTGATTGGATTTTATCTAGACTTTGCTTTGTCTCCTTGCAAGGTTCAATTTACAACACCGTACAATTTTCACAAATTAAATCAAAGTGTTTAAAAGGAAAGGATACTATTGGGAAAATTAAAGAAATTCACATCAGCGCTGACATCCGTGTTTCCGTTTATCCCAGATTAACCGACATGGCCACGGCGTCTTCCTTGTTAGAATACTCAAGGGTAGAGTGGATCAACTCCGTATGGTATTTCTCTGAGCTCTGCACGTACTCCAGGTAGTCTGGAGCTCCAGGATGTATGACGTTGTCCGCCAAGATGACGGTTCCCTTCTTCAGAAGGCCGTGAGACTCCAGGAGTTTCAGGTCCCTCACGTAGAACTCCTCCCAATGATCCATGAAGACAAAATCCAAGGTGTCCACCAATAAGCTCTCGCGCAGCGTAGGAATGACGTCTTCCGATCTCCGTCCAACAATTGTAATCTGTGGATAAAAATAATCAAAAATCCAGGATTCCATTCGAAGGTACAACAAACGAACAAATAGAAAAAAAAATATTCACGAATTTACAATGCAAAAGCCAGCTGCAAAATCTTACCCCAAATAAAACAAAATGCATTGAAGGTTGCTTGGGATTCTATCGAGTAATCGATAAAATCGAGGATCCGGTGAGTTTACGCGGTGAGGCAAATGAGTTCATTTTTAACGGCAGAGGCATTATTCCCCAATCATGCAAAAATATTCATGCATGAATTGTCATGATGAGGAGGACACGTTCTATAGAATCCTAATCAACCTCAATTCATCTCGTTTAATTTTAGAATGCTATCTCGTTCTCGATAGTCACCTCGAGACCACGTGAGACTTAAAAGCGGGATAATGAATAACCCGAGAAAGAACCTGTACGCGTACATGTCATCCAGTGCTGTGCGCCAACAAATAACAGCAACAAGAAAACAAAACAAAGTAAGAGCTCTCTAACCAGCTCCAGACCATCCTTGACAAACGTTCAGAGAAAGGTATTACCATCGTCATGGGCGACTTCAACGCCAAGATTGGAGAAGACCAAACTGGCTACGAGGAGGTGATGGGAATACAAGGGTTGAGATGATCGAAAATGGAGAGATATTAATAATCGTGCCCTGAACGAGCTAGTCGTCGGAGGTGCCATCTTTACATACAAGAGAATTCACAAGGCGACATGGGGATCCCAAGATCATTTCAGAGAAACCAAATAGAACACATCTGCATAAACAAGAGGTTCCAAAGATCGCTTCTAGATGTTTGAGTCGGAAGACGTGCGGATGTAACATCAGACTATCATCTGCTAATTGCTGCAATGTGGCGGAAGCTGAAGAGAGCCCAACAACGAAGAAACAACGGTATGATGTGGGCCTCTTGAGTGACATCCAGAAAGCAATGGAGTTCAAGCTGAAGCTCTCAAACAAGTGTCAAGTTCTTGAGGAAATATTTGAGGATGGAACCGCCGAAGGCCAATGGAAGAATGTCAAAGGAGAAATGCACGTGAGGAGGTAGTGGAGAGCACGAAACAGTTGCACTAAGAGTGGATAACAGCAGACACACTTCGCAATGTCGAGATTAGAAAGTACAAGAAAGTAAAACTGAATACCAGTTGGACAAGAACATCAAAAGCAAAGGCATCAGATAGTAGACTGAGAAGCAACAGAGAAGAAAAGAAGAACACCGGGGCCTACAAACGGAGATTTGTTGACAGCCTGGCTGAGGAAGCTGAACAAGCAGCTGGCAGTAGCACGATGAAGCAACTGTATGACATCACCAGGAAGCTATCAGGCAAATACAGCAAACCAGGGAGGATAGTCAAAGATAAAGAGGGAAAGGCCATCATGGCAAAAGAAGACCAGCTAAATAAATGGTTGGAACACTTCGAGAAGCTGTTATATCGACAAAGCCCACCGAACCCATGATAACCAATCAGTAGATACTTATCTCCCAATTAACTGTGACAGGTCGAGCAAGGATGAGATCCCTCCTCAAACTCAAAAACAGGAAAGCAGCAGGCCAAGTTAACACTAGCAGAAACTTTAAAAGCAAATTTAGACACCACCGTAGAGTTGCTGTATCCACTGTTTGAAAAGATCTGGGAGGAAGAGGATGTACCAGCGAACTGGAAGGAGGGTTACCTTATCAAGCTACCAAAGAGGGGTGATCTCCGCAAATGCTCAAATTATAAAAGAATCACCCTGCTATATGGGCCTACCCGGGAAAGTCTTCAAAAGAATTCTTTTGGACTAAATGAAACATGTGGTGGACTCCAAACTCAGAGACCAGTAAGCAGGATTCACAAAGAACAGATCAGGTGCTGACCAGATTGTCACACTCCGTCATAGACAAACAGTCACTAGAGTGGAATTCCTCACCGTACATCAATTTCATCGATTATGAAAAATCGTTTGGCAGCGTAGACAGAGAAACCCTGTGGAAATTGCCTCGACACTAATGGCGTGCACACAAAGCTGGCCAAAATTATCGAGAACAGCTATAGTCGAACGGGTTACATAGTTGCTCACGGGAGACAGCTACCGAGACAGTTCTAAGTAAAAAATCGGGGTCAGACAAGGATGCCTGCCTTCTCCGTTTCTCTTCCTTCTTAATTGCTACCGACTGGATAATGAAGACCACTACAGAGAAGCAGAGAGATGGAATCCAGAGGACAAAATGGACACAACTGAATGACCTGGACTTTGTGGAAGACCTTGTTGTACTACTCTCCTACAGCTGCAAACAAATGCAAGAGAAGAAAATAACACTGGCAGACACCTCCTCACACGTTTGCCTAAACATTTACAGGGAGAAAACAAAAAACCTGAAAGCAAATAGTACCAGCACCCAACCATGCAACGGGAACCCATTGAAGTCGAGTCCTTCACCTATCTGGGAAGCATCATTGACAGGCAGGGCGGCACTAGTGCAGATGTTGAGGCGAGGATTGGCAGGGCAGCATTTCCAGCTCAGAAAAATCTGGAGCTCCAAAGAACACCGCAGCAAACAAAAAAGTCTGTGCTGCTGTACGGTAACGAGACATGGAGGATGACGAAGAACACCATCAACATGGTCCAGATATTCATCAACAAAATTAAATGTCTGAGACGAATCCTCCAAATCCAATGGCAAGAAAAGATCAGCAACACTGACCTATGCCAGAGAACACAACAGTTGTCAGCAGAAAACGAAATAGGGAAAAGAAGATGGGGTGGATTGGGCACACGCTGAGAAAACCAGCAACAAATACCACATAGACAGGCCCTGACATGGAATCCCAGAGGTTAGAGGAAACGAGGCCGACCGAGAAAGACAGGGTTTATCCAAAATCACATCCGAGCCAGATATCATATCCAGGACTGCGTTGTTAAAGTCTAACTCACGATGTGATTCTGGCCTTTACCGGATGGATTTCCGGCTCGGTTTTGTTTTTGGTGGTGTGCATGGGATATTGGATCATCCTTGCCAAAATACATCCAGGCGAGTCACATTTCCATTTTTGTTGGGAAATAACATCCAGGCCGTTCACAGTGTAAGAGATATCTTGTATCAATACACTGTTTTCAATGGATGAGAAGGGCACAAAGGAACCAGTCCATTCCAAAGATGTTGGTCGTTATGCAAAAGTTTGCTCAGAATCACGAAGTATAGTAACAGTGTCTTTAATCTTGGAAATGCAAAGTGTTACATTTATGTGCAATCAAATAACTCGATGCACCAGATTTTATTCAAATTTAAATCGCAAAAGGCTTATCATGCCTGGTGAGAAATGAATGAAACGTTTGAATGTCGCGAGGTCCGGCAGCACAATGAACTCGCTTAATCGCACCATTCTATCTCTCGTTGTCTACGGATGACTATCGAAAATCACCACGGCTCGCTCATGCTCAAATGCTGGCACTTTTTGCCGGGTCTCGATCTGAGCTGTTTTATATTAGGAGAGTTGCGACATGAATGTCTAAAGTTTTGGAACCAAAATGGTGCATTATGTATCACTGCACAGACGGCACACAATAACTGCTGCTGTACTGCACACATAATGACCTGCCATTTTGGTTCCAGAGTATGAACTTGGCGCTCTCTCAATTAAAAAAGTCTGTATTTACTTATGACAAAGTCTTCACACTCGCAATACCTCTGTAGATAAACAATACAAGAGCATTGCAATGAGATGCTTGCCCCTCTGAAATGGTGGAAAAATGCAAATGACAACAAAAATGGAAAAAATGCCAAATTTAATGGCTTTTTTTCCCCTGGAAAAAGTCTTTTCCCCCAGAAAAAAAATGGCTATGCTAATGATACCTTGGCATTAACATCGGCACCAGCTAGTTTCACAAACTGCCTAGCAATATTTACGAGCTCTTCTCGAGGCTCAAGGGTGATGTACCGGCTTCCTACAGGTAAGACACTCGCCATCAACACCGCCGAGTAACCGCAGTATGTGCCGATTTCCAGGCATGTCTTGGGAGCCAACTGCTGGACCAGCTTGCGCACGATGGCCCCTGTTTATTTAAACAGAGCGAAACGTAAACTTTCAACCGTCTTGATGAGTGTACCATCAATTAGGCAATGCAACCTCAAGTTCACACTTATACAAGTCATCAAATACAAGCTTGACTTCATCTGGGGCCCGATTTCTAATTTGTAAACAACTGCAGCAATATTTGATGAAACCTAATCCTCAACTGCCGAAAAAGTAATATACACCGTTGTAAAAAATCTTAGTAAATCTAAGAAACTCGATTTCCGGTAAGCAAAACTATTCTTTGACGGCATAGTACTCAGCACATCTGTAGCCCAACACTTTGCCGACCGTCGGCTTTGTTCTTTGTGAATGACAATCAGAGAGACTTTGTAATGGGAAGACGCCTTGTTTGTTGATGTTTGGTACCTACTATAGGTCACGTGGCGTAGTAGGCGCAATCCGTCTATTGTTATGATGCTGGGTGACAGGGATCTCGGCTAGATGTGGGAAAGCATGTCGAAAATCACAAACAATTGTAAAAAAAGTGATAGTCGCCACGACATTGTCATTGAGGGAACTTGACTATTTCACATAAATTAATTAAAAAAATCACCACAAACCGTACCTACAGTTCTAAAAAAGTGATTAAAAGCCCCCCTCCTAAAAGTAGAGACAAGTATATGCATGCAAGTGGTCGCAGATGAGCCCCGCCCCTAGTGGAAGAGTAGAACCAAGAAAAGTCCTTGCAAAATCAATCGGTTGACGTGGTATTGCCGATCTCTACAAAAAACAAAAGAAAGTAGCTCGCTCCGCTATACTGATGAAAAATCTCAAATCTAGTGGAAGTCGTGGACAAACCTTCTAAGGAGTGTACCTTTCTTGTCTCCGACGTGCATCATCCAATGACCCTCCCCGTAGCAGTACTCGTCGGTGGCGGCTAGTAGAGCCGAAGGGTCTCCGTTGATTTCGGAGACGCGCTCCATTAGGTAGTCCACCATCTTTTTGCCCTTATTCTCATAATCTCCCAGAAAGTCCTTTGTAATGGTGTCTTTTAACGTACCGTTGGCTGTTGCCATTTTTAATACTAATAAAATAATTAGAGGGTTGAAAGACAAACATTCTTTTAACAGCACAACAGTTTATCTTTTTTTTGTCCAAGACAAGTAGAGTTTTGTTATGCTTCTCGATGAAGTTCGGTGGAGACATGTTCGTCTCCTGACGACCGATAGCGAATGATGTCTGAAACTTTGAGTGAAAGGGTTTTTTTCTTTTCTTTTCAACGGATAGGACCTAAATGTGGCAGCCAATGGCTCCCGGATCACCGACTGTGGCAGCCTATAATGCACCACAGTTTGACCAATAATCCATTACCAATCGGTAAATAAATGCATTGATTATTGACCAATAGAGTACTATAATTCATAACCAATCGATTGCTCACGTAACAAGAAATTGTAATTGATAACTTACCACCTCTAAACGGGCAACGTATCAAGAACCGACCAATAATGGATCAGTATGGGTAAAAGGTGTGAATGTTATAAAGGACTAATAATTATGCACTATAGGGGGCGGCGTTCATGATAAATACGTACATCTGTAATGCGTATCAAAGTCATGCGGAATCAGAATGGTATAATAATAGCTTTTGAAAACTGCTTTCTCTTGTTAGTGATACTGCAAACATTTAAGTCGTTGGTAATTCCAGAAAAATCGTCACAATGCGCTTTGTTTTTTTTTCTGCTCAAGGTAGCCCGTCCCCTACCTCAAATGGCGGGGGGTTTATATACCCCTATGCCCCGGCATTTACGCCCATGCATGGATGCTAAAAAGCTTTTTTAGAAAAACAATTTTTTGTGCACATTTAATCGAGCGGGCTCTAAGTGTAGGCTTTTCCAACTTTTTAAAAATGTTACTAATTCCAGTTCCTCTCATGGCATTGTCACTCTAGTCCAAGAAAAAAAGCCACATAAATCAACAATCATAAATGATTTATATCGGAATCACATGAGAAAAATCACTGTATCGATTGCCAGCCATCTCTTGCCACTTGTTTACCTGTTGGTCCTAGCTTACGAGATTGTGAGGATCATTTGGGGACGGAAGTGGTCGTAATTTGTGGTCACTCCTTGCCCATAATTATAGTGCACCACTGACAGGCACTAATTAATGGTTTGCCTGTCGCTGATCCCAAAAGCTTAGGGTCACGGGCCACAGGAGGTTGCAGCACTGTAGTCGTTAGGCAGAGTTTAATAGACAACTCTCAAATGTTAGGTATCACTGAAGGTTTTGTTCTTATGAATGGGTAGAACGTAGGTACTCCATATTACGCTTGCAATGTTAAGGCTTTGCGTATGAAAGTCCAGTTAATGACGTGGCCATCGGGAACATGTAGTCAGACAAGCACAAAATTCACACCACGCATGGGTTCTGCATCACAGTTATCACGAATACTCAACTGCAACAGAAAACGGTCACCGTGAGCCATCGCCAGCAGTTGTCAACACTCCCAATGTGACCTAGACTGAGATCGATGAGGCACCAAAGGCACAGTGTTTGATCTAGAAGTATAAAACCGGCGTTGCGTTTCCATATACACGAAGAATGCACGTCAATCAGAACATAATGGCTTTGAATTTATATGTTCCTTTGTGTCAGGCGTTCCATATGGAACTCATACTGACTATGTGGGCCCTACTGAAGTTTGTCCCTTGTGATACCTATACAGACCAGCTCATGTAGATCCCATATCGACCTGACCTAATTTTCCCCAGACGACATCAATACGAAAATACATGTAAATCGCATGTGGGCTTGCCCAGCTAGGTTTCTCCCATATGACACCCATATGGGCGAACGCATGTAGGTCCCGTGTGGGATTGCCAAGGTTTTTTCCCCATACGACACACATATGGGCAAACGCATGTAGATCCCATGTGGGTATACCCAGGTTTCTCCCCATGACACCCATATGGGCTAACGTAAGTATATAGATCCCACATGGGCATAGCCCAGATTTCTCCCATATGACAACCATACGAGTCAGCCCATGTAGATCCCACGTGGGCATACTCAGGTTTGTACCATATGATACCCATTTGGGCAGCGCATATCTCTCCATATGAGTTTCCCTGTGTGGATCCAGTATGGGATACGTATGGGTTAACACATGCCCAGATCTTTCACACATGGATCCCATTATGTGCTTAATACCTGGGCTGCACGCAACCCCAAAGATCTGATGTCTAAATTAGGATAAGGCCAATACTCTCGTAAATAAATCCCTCCAAAAGATACAAGCAGATCCCTATAACCCAGCAAGACAAGGAGAAACCAGCCTTCGCAACATCTGCCGGTCAATACCAGTTTTCAGTCTCACCGTTTGGCATGTTTGATGCTCGGCTGCTGCGTTTAGTAGAATGATGCACAAATTGTTGTCTAGCCTGGCAAATGTTGTCAAGTACACTGATAGCATATCCACATCGATCTGTTCCATTACTTGGGATGAACACGGAGAGCTACTTACAGAAGTTGTGTCTAGGCTCAGAATGGCTGGCCTCACAGCGCAGCCACTTAACCAGACGCTACTGGGGTATAGGAGAGGCCTATAGTGCAACCCGAAATAGTCAGGGACATTTTGGCAGTCATTGGAGCCACCACCAAGAAAGAAATGCGTTCGTTTTAGGATGCACAGGAAACTACAGACGGTTCATTCCTAACTTTGCCGCCCTCGCGTGCCCATTGACAGATATGAGTTAAGGCAAAGTTACCAAGAGTTTTGTTTGGGAAGTGCCACAGGAGTGCGCATTTCTAACACTGAGGAACGGCCTAGCAGCATCTCCAATATTGCACTTACCAGATCCAACAAAACCGTTCATAGTGCAAACAGACGCGTAAGACATAGGGATAGGTGCTGTTCTCTTGCAGATTCGTGATAACGTGAGGTTTCTTGTTTGCCTTGCCAGGATCAAGTTCCTGTCAAGCCAACGAGCATACTCCACCATTAAAGGCGAATGCTTGGCCCTTGTCTAGTCTGAGCTACTGAGAATTCAAAGAACATCTGTATGACAGACAATTCATTCTACAAACTGATCATACATCACTCACCTATATTTCCCAGGCTAAAAAGAGTAACAGTAGAGCTATGCGAAAGTCGATGGCCTAACAACCGTACAGATATGCAGTGGAGGCAATAATTATAGCTACTGAAAACACTTAGTTGGGGCAGATTTGCTCAACCACTGCCAAGGGAACATAAGAGTCTTGAGTTTTGTACAGAAATGAGAGAGATGTATAAAACTGGTATCTTCGAACTAAGAAAACACATGCATGTATTACAAGGAGATTTTAATGGCAAATCTAGCTCCTGGAAAAGAGATTGTAAACTAGGAATCCCTTTTCTTGGTGTATCTTGTTTGGGGTGAGCCTGATGTATAAATTAAATGAATTATAATGTATAGATTAACAAGATCACATTAGCAAATCTATCATTTAGAAAAAACATAATGTAATGTGCTTGGAAAGGAAGTAGTGTCAGAAGAGGGCGTATTCTTGCATAAATTAATATTCATAAGTTTCAGTGTCCGCCTGTCTTATCATGCATGATACAGCCTGGTGAATATGTTAATGACATTGATTATGGGGGTGTGGTAGGCTATTCCCCCAAAAGGCCGGAAGGTGAAAGTTTGAAAGATATTGGGGACTTTTATTTTGCATAACACATGGGGAGCTTTACGGAGCAGTTCTTGGTGTAGTAGGGCTGGTAAAAATTGTCTAGTCAGTTCATGCCAGAGACAGGAGGAGCTTAGAGTGGTGGTGCGATAGCACATGTATTTGTAGAGCGTCACCTCGAGTTGATTTAGCGTGGGAAAGATGTCCTGGAATAGTGGCGACAGCTAAGAGAAAGCTGCTGGCGATAGCTGCGAGAAAGTCTATCTTTAAGCTAGTTGAACAGCCAGGACTCGCTTCTCAGTCATTTTCAGTCCGAGTCGGGGCTTTTAACTCGGACAGCTCCTGTCTTGAAAAGCGTAAGTTCGCCATAAATATAAGGATTCATTATTTTTCTTTGTATTTAATGTATTGCTCTCAAGTCAGTATTTTTGATATTTACTTGCCATTTAAGAACAGGTCACTATTTAAAAATGTAGGGCTTTGATTTTAATGCGTAACGGAAAAAAAGAGTTATGTATACTAATAACACGACAATTCAGGGAATGCAACGCCCTGTTAAATGATATTCATAAGACGGTCATTTTATGAAATGTAATTTGTAGATTGTGGCCTAAACATGCTCAGCATTGTTACAATGCACTTGAGAAAGAGGGCAAGACGATAGAAACCTTTGAAGCCCAACTGTGACCTCGTCGTCCACTTGAGGGGGACGCCCAGTTGACTGATGAAAGCGTCTTGAAGATAGACAACTAAGACGGCTTGTCTGAGGCACAAACCATAGTAGTGCAGATAACATTTTGAAATGTAGAAACTAATATCCTTAATTTGGTCACGTACTGATTGAAAAGTTAGAACTGTAAGTAATCGCCTGATTCGCAGTTAACTTTGATGTTAAAAGTATCGGAGTACAGTGCGGTCACTGTGTAGATATTGTAAATAGCATTTTTCTTGGGAAATTAAAATCTGTTCAAAGATTTCATCAGTGACGTGTCCGGAAACTCAAAACCTTAATTATTTAGAGCCTGGTATGTGACAATGTGGAATGAAACATATGACGAGTACGTCAATTACTAGAAGGTAAACTGAACAGAAACCTTTTTACTATTTTTGAAATAATTATTCACATTTTGCTCGGCTGTGGTTTTTATTGACACATAAACACCTACAAAACCATTAAAATGGATCGGACCCTAAGCAGAATGCATTTAGCACTAATTCATTGAAATTTGCGGTGTCACCGTATTCACGCGCACATTCTTCGGCTGGACGCGCGCGTGCATTTTCCAAATTACGCCACCCTGTTCGTACTTGTTTGACACGGTTCTGGATCACAATCAATGATCCGTCATTGGTTTACAGACACCAAAGCTCGCCTAACGGATAGTGCAAACCGGCATAAAGATCGCTGATCGCGATTCAGATCCGTGTAAAACAAACAGGCCCCCAATTGGTCGAAGAAGCATGTAATGCGCGCGTACCACATGTTCACGAGCGTTGCACCAACGCAGTATGGGCTTCATATTGTGGTTGTCGAATTACATTACAGGCCCTATTTTATGTTTGAACACTCCGCAGGAACATAAATTTTGTGTACATGTCCAATGTCCATGTGCTATGGTCGAGACGTACCAAAAGGGTGCCTGACTACAATGGGAGACTTTGAGACGCATGGTGGCGGCAGATACAACGGTCCTTTTTTTTTTTTTTTTGATGTGGGCATGCGTGCGCAGTTCTAGGCATGCGTGTTAGTTTTGAGCTCACGCGCAACCGCAGAAAAGGACCAGTTTGTCTGCCGCCACCATTCGTCTCAAAGTCTCTTTGTTTGTCCTCACAATGCACGTCACACATATACGCCACCATTTGGCAGGATTAAAGCATTCATTTAAGGGGTAATTGTGAATAAAATATAGCACAACAAAGGGTATTTTATTCCATTAGACCCCTAGCGTGTTATTAGCGTACTAGTGAATAACCAAATAATTAACAGTTTGCCCTTGGCGTCTTCATGGACCCTTTAAATTTTGCATACAAGCGCCGTATTTAAACATACTGAATACATGCAGTTACAGGCGACACTATGCAGTCACAACACCTGATTTGCCAAGATTGTAAATAAGTTTGGTAATTGCTTACAGGAAGTTAATTTTAAATTTATACTATACGGGATCTTGATTTTGACCAAGATAAAAGGGACTTTCTTGAACTTTGCAGATAAGAAATACCTCAGTCCCCATGTGCTGTGTTATTCCATGGGCTGCACAAAATTCAATTAAAGTTTACCAGTAACAATGAATGCGCCAAACACAACCTTTGAGTTTTTATTCCATGGATAGGGTAGATAAGGGTAGCCTGAACAGGGTAAAGTACAAACACTAGGTTGTATCATGGTTTTGTACATGCGTGTACATTCTATTTATAACACATTTTCCTTTAGTCTCCATGCACATTTTATAGGAAAAAGGTAGTGAATATTCAGTTCAACCCGTTTTCACGCTTGTTGCTATGTGTCAGAACAATGCACACGAGAGTAAACGCTTTTTCTTCCGAAGTAGAAAGGAAGTCGTCGTTTTCAAAATTCTTAGAAAATTATTTCACAATTATGCAAGAGGGCATTTTGATGTCATAGATAGAAGGCAGTACAAAAATTAATCATTCAAAATCTCCCTTCAAAAGATGTTCCAGGAGATATTGGGTAATGCTATTGTCAAAACAATCCGTTTAACATCAAAACCAAGAATTAAGTGGATGATACTCCAAGCAAAACACTTATTTACACAAATCTATGGAGTGCACTCTTGTTCTGCCTTGATTGATATCACGCTTTGGAAGGTGAATATTTCTGATTCATGATTATGGATTACTATAATTATTATAATTAACCGAAAATGGGTCACTTGGGAGACATTCCCACAGGAACGTGCACAAAATTTTTCAAACTTTACCGTCCCATAAATCAATATTCCCTGATTCGATCTTAACCAAACTTTGCATGTTTTTTTCAGACCCTAATCTATCATCTCTCAAAATGTGGATTAAAAAAATTTCCCTCCTTTTGGTAGTTGGAGCATTAGGGAGACACTGAAATGTCTCCCTAATGACCGATGTCTCCCTAATGTTGAAAAATTTACCACAAAATGTCTCCCAAGTGACCTATTTGGAAATATTCCATTCCATGATTACTAGAA
Source organism: Acanthaster planci (assembly GCF_054643075.1). Taxonomy (NCBI): domain Eukaryota; kingdom Metazoa; phylum Echinodermata; class Asteroidea; order Valvatida; family Acanthasteridae; genus Acanthaster; species Acanthaster planci. Next base: position 2,458,017 of record NC_141796.1, read on the forward strand.
TTATTCCATTCGGTGTAATTAGATATTGTAGTTGGTGGGAATGAAATTCTAATTTGTACGAGCGAAACTGATATTCTGGGACAGATAATTGCATGATGAGATTAGTAATTGCATGGTGAGAACGAAATAATAATTCCTAACAACTTACACCCACTTCCAACGCGTCCCTTGAATTCCTGGGCTTCAAAGGAAAGGGCATAGGCAAATGCAAACAAACAAATTTATTTTTGCTACGGAACATCGTATACTCCTTCAAAGTGCGTTACAAAATTAAAGAATGCAGATATTTAAAAAGCACAGCTTTTTAAATTGAATGGTCCGAACTTCACGAACCAAACCCACATACGTGGAGGAACGCACTACACAACCAGTCCAAGGTGTATGCATTGTGTACTCGTACTCCCGGGGTATGTGTCCCTACATGCCCAGGCAAAGGCACTCGGAAGTTGGAGGCACTTTAGCTAATGTGTACATAAAAACATGACGCAAATGATTCTTGCTCAGATAAAAAACATTACAAATATTCATTATGAGTTGACAGGTAACAGGTTAATGTCCACAATATTGGTCAATTTGTGATGCGTTATCGGTTGGTGATACGTTTATATCCGTTGGCTATACATTATCATTTATGTATTTGGGTCCTTTTCATAACCTCTCTTACAAAGGAAATGGTGCAAGGGCAACCCTTCGTCTCAAATTAATTAATAAATCACATTGTAAAAGACCATACCTGTGATGTCAAAGTGGGTCACAATATAACTTCGCGGTTTCGATCTCCCAGGGGACCGTCAATGCATGTCATGAAACATGTATACCACTGAAAACAACAAGTGGTCACAATGTCTAAAAGGATTGCATACGTGCACGCACGAGCTCCTTTTTTATATATAGCATTCGGACCTTGTTCACACAGAACCTTTTTTGTGTTGTGTGTTAAAGCGGGGTTTGGTGGCGGACTCCTTTGTGTTCCAAATTCTACTTTATCTTTTTTAAGAAAATGCTGCTAAAAACATTTCATTTCAGTTATTATTTGGTGGGTGCACACAAAGGCAAACGAACATACCAAAAACAATGTTACAATCGTTGAATAAAGGTAAGCCGTCAAAAGAACTGTGCATCGTCCTGCAGGATCGCTAAAAGTGAACTTAATCATTATCAAGATTGCCGTGGCATCATGGTTGTCTTTCCCGTTTAAGAGGTTATGAAAAGGGCCCTGTTATGTCTCGATTGACAATAGCCAACGGATAACGTACCGCCAACCGATAATAAGTCACATCGTGGCCAGTAATTTTTTTTTCACCCGAGTCGACGGATAATTCTTGTTAAACAAGTAAAACACGGAAACAACCCCAAAAATTAATACCAGTATAGAATTAAAATGAAAATACTCCTCAAGCTCTGAGCATATGAATCTTTAGGTGAAGGCATTTTAATTGAGTTTAAGGCATACATTACAGCACGAAAGTCACAATTACATCAAACCAGAATATTCTCAATTTCCAGGCAAAGTCAAACCTTACATGAATTCAACAAACAATGCCAAAGTTGTATCACCAAACCTCTAGTAAATTGCCAACAAAGTGAAACAACTACATCAATCAGTAAACGGTATATTCAAGGACGTGCGGCCATGAAAACAGGTACACAAAAATCAAAGAATCAAGTGCTACAAATTTTCCACAAATCCACAAATCACCACACTGTATCCAAACGCAATGAATCTATCAAGAAGTTATCAGGAATTTTCTACCGTAACAAACAAATAAAGGTATTACAGGAGATTCCAATGGTGCTTGTCGCAGCTGCGGTAGTTTCCTCCAACACCCGTCGACCAAGTCAGAGGGCAAAAAAAGCCAGGGACGAGACGACGCAGTGGAGAACTATCAGGTTGTTGCAAGGACATCTGCAGGTTGTGGAACAGACTTCACTCCGCAAGTGGAACAGTGACTGCAGAACCTAACTCTCAGGCTTCAAAAGTTAGCAGGGTCCCAAGGACATCAGCGTTCCGCAAACCATATACACCAACATACAAAGACCATCTATAATGGAAATTAATTTAACTACTCCATGCCAGAAAATACATGCAGCTTTCCAAACTCACAATTTTATAATATTAGCAAAAATTAATCAATCAAGTTCCACATAATTTCGACCAGGCAATTCAATGTAAAGAAATCACAGAGTTACAAAAGTTCCCAAAATTAACCCACAACTTTTGACCACTGGTAAATTCGTTTCTTTTAACCACAACTGACCAATCAGAGAGCTGTTTGGTGCGTGACGCGCGCTCGCCGGTGATTTTGTATCATTTGTTAGCTACCCGCGCACCACGTACGTACGTACGTACGTTAATGCAGAACTTTGCAGGAAAATTATTGATCTGTTGATTTTAGCTATCAAATAAACTTTCACCCTGCTGATTTTGTGTGATGGAATTTCAACTGAGATTTGCTGTGGTAAGTCAAGAGGTGGTGTAGAATTAGGGAGTGGTTGTATGGTTTGAATTTAGGAGCAAATTTTGCGAAAAAACTGCACAAAATCACAGTTGGCTGAGTACTGAGCCTCATGGACGACAGACCGCGGCCTAACGAACGTTACGAGTACTCTATGATGTAGCTGTTGCTTGACTGCAGCGTCGTGTCAGTCGCCGCGTCGTAATGTCGGGTCGTAACCGCAGGCCTTGCTTGATCCATAGAGCAAAACCTATGCAGTAGCATGGTGTCTTAATTTATTATTCCAGTAGGCCCACCCAGCGATTGTTCAGAGAGGCAACTGGCTTGAAAATGAACAAAAAATCAGTGCTGTTTCTTTGCTTCATTCTTTGGCGAGTGAGTAAAACGGTGGGTCACGATTTGCCTTAACGTGCGACTGACTGACTGAGACATGTTCAACTCCAGGCCTACTAGGCTCGACACATTGTTTCACTAAGCTTAGGCCTAATGCTAGGCAAGGCCTATAACTTGTTCATCAGTCCCAAGCTTTGCAACCTTTTTTGTTTATAACATCGATAAGTCTAGGGCGTTATCACTTTGACAAAGTCAGTGGGGGAGGTTGAAAGGGAACGTTAAATTCTTACCAGATTGATTAAGGGTGGCTTGGCCTAACCTGTAACGTTTGCAGCAGTTAAAATTGTAAAAAATCATCAAAAGTGGTGAAAAAATGTCATTATGAAGCTATAGGCCTCACTAATGTTCACCTACTCGATCAGGATACATTGAAGGCATTGTAAACTTGATGTGCAAACGTTTTGGATTCAACTCCAGGCAGGGGACATGGTTAAATCTGATCCAGCCTACGGTGACGCATTCATCTGGTTAAAAAAAGGGTGAAATCTTGGCTGCTCTATATAAGTGTGTACTAATTAATTTTTCATATATCTTGCTATTTGTCAGGTAGATACAAAGTGGTCCATTATGTTTTTCAACATCGAGGTCAGTTCGCTTTTCTTCATTATGCATAACAGGATCAATGTGGGTCATGCTTTACTGTTATTCTGATTTTGATTATACCAAGGGAGCATCATGCCACTGGCAGCCCAAAGGTCAAAGGACGACCCTGATGACGAGATCCCCACTTCCTCATCCTCGTCCCATTCCTCGCCGACACTGACGCCCCGCCGGTGGTCCCACAAGAAATTCGGTCACAGCAAGAGACCGGCGATTCAGCTCGCAGGGCCGCCGACTTTGTGCCAGCAACTGCAGCAGCGTGCCCTTCCGTCGACGGCAACCCTGAATACTGGGGGTAAAACCAGACAGTCGCCGCGCAGGGACGAGAAGAAGAAAAGGAGGCGTGAGTCCGATGCCAAGTGGCGCTCTAACCTGTCCGTCTGCTTCAAGCATCTGGAGACAAAATTGCTTCCAGGGAGGAATTGTACCAAAACTCGCCTCTCCAAGGTATCTTTTTTTTTTAGAATCTCTCCTATGAACTGCTCAAGAAAGCAACATTCTGTATCGTGTCAAGTATAGTTACCTCCGGCCCATGCTTCTTCAGAAGATTTGTGGCATATATTTTTTTCTGCAAGATTTGAATTTTAAAACTTTGCATGGTGGAGGTAGTACGAGTGGTTAAGGATTTGCGGGTGCATCATGGGATCTGCATGTTTCCCTTCAAGAAGAGGTGGGGTTCTTAAAGGAACCGGTGAGTGTTAATTCAATGCTTCCACCAGGATGCTCTGGCCGTCCTCAGGAGAGAGGGTAGTTTTTCTGATGGTCACAGCATCGTTATGGTGGCTGCTTTTTTCGTGTAAGAAATTCTTCATCCTGTCCTTTGCTACCCTACAGTCCTTTACCCACCTCTGCCTTTTCACACCCTTCCCTTCCCATTGTTGCCTACCCATCTGTCTAGCCATCTGTCTACTCACCCCCTCCTCCTGGTTGATTCCGTTTAACTGTTTTGTCTCTAGTACTTTCTCATTTTGCCTTTGAGATAAAAAAATATGCTTGGATCAAAACATCACTCTGTTTTGTTCTGAGGCTGAGAAAGTTTATAAAAATTCAAGATCCACCTTCAATGACCTTCGTTTAAATGGTTTCAAACATTACGAGGGGGCAACATAATTTTTTTCACCCTCAACATGTGCCTCTCGTTTCTGTGAGAATGTTTCTCTGGAGCTATCCTCCAAAAAAAATAACCATTTCTTTTCCTCCTTTGCTGCAGACTTTCTTTTCACAAGGCAAGTCAGACTCAGACTTTCAGTGAATTCAAATCCACCTCAGTGAATCGACAAAACAATTTTCTAACTCCTTTTTTTCCGGCTTCTTGCTAGGAAATGATCGTTCAGAAGACAGCGCAGAAGGTCCAGTATTTAGAGGCTGTCTTCATGTTTTTGAAGCAAGCAGATAGACACGGTGAGACACTAGCTAGTTTTGCTTGAGTTTTGGACAGTCGATCTAGAAGTAATTCACAGGATGCATGGTGTGGGGCAACCCGAGCGTTTTCTCCCAAAAGATCTATTTCTGGTTTTAGGGTTGACATTGGTAACAGTAGACCGATCCAGTAAGCCCCGCCCAACACGCAGCCACACTCCAGTGTTTCAGCTGCATACATCTCCCTTAGTCACAACTTCATTATATAAGATGAGCATTTTTCACGGCGATTACATGATATCAGTCTCAATTCAAAAGCCCTTGGAAAAATTTTCCAACGACAGTAATTGCCTTGTGTGTATTTTAGGTAACAAGAGTTGCTTTTCACCGACGCGAGGACATCAAAGTCTCCAGTCAGCCAGGAGAGAGTTTGCTCGCAAGTTCTACTACAAATATAGACAAAAGCCAAGGTCAGTTTGCTTTTTCTTTTATTTTTACAGACAAAAAAAAAAAGAAAGCCCAACGGTACAAGTAAATTAATTTCCGAGTATTTACCTGGGAATTCAATGACATGAGCATATAGGAGCCCTTAATGGTGCATGTGCTGCATTGTTTTGTGAAAGCATGTGATCACATTTTCATTTTAATGTGTACAAAACTGCAGCATATTTGCCAGAGGCATAAAAAATAAGCCCAGCGGCAGTGGCATTCAAATGTCTGTCTCATCTCTTTCTTAATCACCACTTTATTATACGAGGTACATGTATTTAATTTTGCAGTCCATAAACAATTTGTATTTTGTCTATAGCTCTCTGCGTGCCCCCTACATGACAAACGGCACTTGAATTTCACCTTTTTGAGAAGTAGTCACTCTCAGGGTTATTTATAAGGCAGGTTTCATATACATGTAACAAATTCTTAAGTCCAAGGGACCTTGTGTTTCAAAGATATATAGCAGGGTATATCTCATAAAAAATTATGTTATGTGGGCCTAGTTCATTTCCTTTGACAAAAAGGCATTTTGGGATATTGACATGCATTTGATGTGACCCGGGCCACAGAAGATTTACCTTTTTTTGCCATATTTATTAATATCCGTTTATCCAACAGCGCATTTAGCAACATTACAGGATGAAGTGAGAGTTAACAAGACAATGAAGAAATGTTCAGTTTCAGAGGTGGGAGGAAAACCATGGATGAAGATTCCAGGGGAAAACCCAAAGAATCAGGCAGGGACTGAAAACCCAATCCACATGCTGACCTAGTTGGGATTCGAACCCGGGTGGAAGGCGAGGAAAGAGCCACTACACCAACCTGACTGTTACATATGTAATAGTGCTCAACTAGGCTCTATGATATAGTCCGGTTGTATGACAGTTCAATTGCATGTATATCTGCCCTCTAGCTCCGAAACCACTTCTGTTGAGAAAACAGAGCCCAAAGCAGTCCAGCAAGAAGGTGTCCTGCCAAGGTTTGGCAAAACCAACAGCGAGCAGCTTGTTCCTCCCTTGGTGAAAACGACAGCAACGGGCCCAGCAATGGAGTACCCCACTGAATGTGATCCCTCAAGGTCCAATGTGCCAAGAGGTTAGATTGTAACTAGAATGTAATGTGTGACGTATGTCTATAAACGAAACTGTCAGTTATCACCAACAGCCATAACTCCTTCAGTTTCCACATTAATCAGTGCCTAATACACTTAAACTTTCAGCAAGTTATGCTAAATAGAACTTTGTCAAATATGACCTGGCTGTCACAACAAAATAGGCGAATATTTAATAACAGGTTTTGCCCTTACCCAATATATATGTTGATAAACACTGTATGCTCAGTGCTTGTCCTAGAGCGTGCGAAAAAATTCACGAGCTTACTCGGGTGGGACTCGAACCCACGACCTCCTGCTTACTAGTGCAGACGTCTTAACCACTCGACCACCGATCTTGAAAATAGGCGTAAAACTGCATCCCGCTCTTACCTATTTTGAGGGTTCAAAGTCATATTGAAGTGGAGGTCAATTTTGGGGGGGGGTTTGAAATATTTGGAAAGCGTAAGCCGTTTTCTGTGAAATTCCAAATGTTTCGCAGGGTCATATATTTAAAAATGTCATTTTCTCAGCAATCTTGATGATAACATTATTCGGGCCATGTCAGAAATGTTGAAACAACGTCAGGAACAAAGACGCAAAGCTGCCAGAATAATGTCACATTGTCACCTTATATTTCTCCCCTTAGCGTCCCATGTACATACCACTTGAAAGCTCTTTTTCTGCTGAATTGAAAAAACACCAATCTCGGTTTTTGAAAATTCCAACTTTCAGCTCATTTTGTAATGACAGGTCACAAATATTGGCGAGTTCGTACTTAGTTGAAGCTATGTAATGATGATTGATGTCAGTGTTTACATACACGTATGTCGGATGCTCGTTGTGGTCTGTTTATTTTTGTGGGATCTTTTTGATTGAAACTTTAGACCTTTGGACAGTACTGTAGTCGTGTATTTTTTGAGTGCCAAGTTCTCTGCCAAATACATGTATTGAACTGGCTAAAACGGAACAAAGCTAGGGAACTTTGACTTTGTTTATGGTAAATGCCCCAGGGTAAGATTACAAAAAATAAATAAATTTCAGACTTCACACACCACTCCAAGTTTTGTTATCTCTCAACAAGTTCAATATTTGGCCAAGAAGTTGGTCTTTGAAAAGTACCCAACCACAACACTGCCTTCTGGGGTACATTCATCTTTTTGCCATCAAGCTAGATCCCTGTTTTAGTGCTCTGGATTTGAAAAGAGATGATCCCATGACACGTCTATATGAGGAATCCTAAGAAGGTTGCCAAGTAGCAAGCGGTCAGCTTGCTTTCAAGATTGACTTTTGTTTGGTGTCTTCTGTTTCTCTCTACAAGAACGAGCTGTTCCCTCCACTCCGACCAAGTCCCTCGTCTGCGAGGAGCGAGATCTCGACACGGAGGACTCGTGGCCGGAAACTCTCAATCTCACACCCAAACATATCCCAAACAATGCTTTCAATGGTAAGCTCTTCACAACAAGATTCCTACGTTACGTCTAGTAGGACCCCAAAAGGCTTTTTAATGTACACAAATTTATTAGCAAATGGGAACAATTACACTGCAATTAAATGCTTTAAGTCAGCAAGCGAGATGGCCAAATATGCATTTTGAACTTTTTCATTCGATCAAAAATGGGTACTCAGGATATACCAAAATCACATCATAAATTTTCAAAGCTTTACACTTGAAAGCTGGAAAAATTCTAAATTTTAGGGGATCATTGAAAAAAAGCCTCAATTTCTATAGAAAGGTTTATCATTGGGAAGATTTCAAAGTATTAGCTTTTGATGTCTGAATTGATTACGCCCTTTATTGCATTTCCAAAGGACACATTCAGCAAACTCAAGTGATGACGAATCCAAAACGTAGAGCACTGCACGACGTGGCACGTGTTCCCTCCCAGAGTCCAGTGAGAGATCAGAGAAGTTACGTTCCTACTTCGCCCTCTCTCTACAGTCCGGATAGACCGCTTGTGCCTAGTGTACCAAGTCACATGAAGGTTGGTGACAGGCCGGCTAGCTTCGACAACCATTCTGTGAGTCCCGCTGCGAAGAACGGAATAGCAGGTCCCAGCGGACTGGCCCTCAAGGGCTCGGCCCGCTCTCCGGCCAGAAAGTATGACGAAGTGACACCTCACTGGCCGGCCTACTGGAGTCCGGCCAAAAGCTCAGCCCACCGGAGTCCAGCCATTAGCCCTGGGCTGGCCAGTCCTTGCCGAGTCCCACGCTGGAGTTTGCCCGGAACACCGGTCACCAATCGGTCTGCCAGATGTAGAAGCGTACCACCCTTCTGGCCACCAAGTCCCGCCAGTAGGTCGACTGACAGCCAAGTAAAAACCAGTGGCCACACCTTCTCCTGCCATCCATCCTACAGTCCTGTACACAGTCCGTCCGTTAGCCACGGAGCTAATGATCACATCCGGCCACTGTACCGCAGTCCAGCCAGAACCTTGGCTGATAATCCAACCACTAGCCAGGCAGGCACTGTTCTCACTTACTCAGCTCTTCTCCCTGACCTCATCATGACTTCACCATCCAAGCGCTACAAGATTGTGGGAAAGTCCGTCATCAGCTTGGGAGACAGTAAGTGTTTTTCGTTACTATTCAAAGATGAACTTCAAGATGCACATGTAAAACACGGACATCGAATTCGCAAGGATAAATTATAACCCTAGAGTAGAACCTGACAAACATCATCTAAGCAAGTCCTCTCATTCACAAAGAAACCAGATTTACAAGATCACATTTTGCCTGTTAATGTTGTGACATACGATGTTGACATTAACAGACTGCGAATTCAGGGCTTAACTGATAGAGTACATTCGTAAACGGGTACATGTTTCTTCCAGATATGCAGTTGTAAGAAAAGCACGCTAGTTTTGTGTCTGCCTTTAAACTTATTACAATAATTTTAGCTGAGCTACATTTTACAAATTACACAGTGTGAAATGTACATGTATTTGACGACTTAACTAGAGCACCAGCAGTTTTCAAGTTACAGTGTCAAGTGTAGATTAAAAGGTCATAATCAATATCTGAGCTGAAGGATGAGATTGGTGGAGGAAGAGAAATCCACGGAACAACCAGTGAAGGGGCTGTAACAGTGATCGCAATAAAACCTGTGACTTTTCAGGAGTTTCAATAACTAGCAAGGCGTGAGGTCTATCACAAACGGCCCTGAAATTGTGAGACCTTGCACTTGGTTTTCAGTACCACCAAAAAACTAACAAGACCTTAATGATTAAACGTTGAAAAAAAATCCACAAAGCTTGGGTCAGTATTGTCCCGAAATTGAGAAAACCCCAGGAAATATTGCACCTTCTGCGCGACATATTCCTGTCTGCTCTCTCCCACAAATGTAGAGATTTGAGACCAAGAATGTGTGTCTTACTGTGCGTTAACGCAGATGCGCTATAGAGTTACTTATTCCATGCACCCGGGCATACTGCATGCCAGGTTGGTAAGTCCAGGTGGGATTGATGGAATGCGGTGTATTTTCTCCCGTGGAATGTGGCTCTTGATAGCCAGCAGGTCGACTCATCTCGGTAGGCTGGAGCCAGGGGTCGACACAACAAATCCCATCTTCCTCAGCTGGCATCCATCTCATGCGTAATTTTTCTTTTGGTCTTTTGCTCGATGCTCTTATTCAAGCTGGGCCGGAAACCGCCCGAATTTTGACGTCACCCGACCAAGCTGATGATGCCCCCCTTCCAAACTTGGAAACGGAAGGCAGAGTGACCCCAGACTTGACGTGTCAGGAAGACATCCCTTCTTGGAAAGAGGATGACAGGTGAGTTTTGGCCCTAGCAGTCAACATCTTAGCTCGAGGAGTGACAGATGGCATTTGATGGCTACAGACAAACTCTGATTTTGAACAATGAGGAAACGTAACAATTTGGTTGCAAGAAACTCTCTTTTTAACCACTGGTTAGAAGACGTTATTTTTTTAAACACTGTTATATACACAGAATATATGTAATCCAAAACATGAATAGAGCCACATGCCACCAAACAATGAGCCTTTTCACTGTGTAAATCAAAGCGTGCAGAGCATGCAGGGCCACAAACTGAGAATTTGCGGTTTGGCAGGTGGCCTTCGTGGCCAAGTGAGCCTGGAATTCTCGGAGTTGGCTTTTAAAAAAGATACATGTAGAATTAAGATATGAATTTAAAAGTTCTCGTAAACAGGCAAATTTGTGTGAAAAGTTGGTAACATTCTGCACAACTGCTTGTGCTCATTGCTTTAGCTAGCTGAAGGTTTTTGTAAACAACCATTAAAACACAAACTTTTTTCACAAAATAATTCACTTGTCCACAAATAGCATGGACCCTGGATGTTCCGAGTCTCTGCCAAAACATGCTGAAATGCCATTTTTGAAAGCACCAAACCCAAACCTCAGTGATGCGATGGAATTTTCAAGAGCAACCATCAGATTTGTAACCAAATCCCCCCCCCCTAAACTCGCCCCTCAGGTATCAGAAGCGGACCCCCTACGGCACTCCTCGCTCGGCCACCCATCCCCCCTCCGTTGCCCCTAAGCGTCGCCCCTCTGCCTGGTCAGCCAAGTTTGTCAATGATGTCAGGCGGGCCACACTGGGACCTGGCCCCAAAAGAGCAAAGAGCGGGCGCTGCAAGAGGCTATTTTGTGACGACAGCGGAGACAGCATTGCTGGTCAACCGATCATCAAGAAGGAAAAGGTGCCCTTTTCTCAAGGGGTTGGCGGTTGAGGGAATGGGATCAGGGCTTTGGGCAATAGGGCTGGCTTTGGCATGATTGCGTTGGATTTGGGTAGATTTGTCTAGCGTACTGTTATACTGCAGGTAAACTTCAACGATGGCAAAGTATTTTCGAAGCGTATGTTCAAATCATTTCAATTTTCATCTTTTAAGGGGAAATGAGAGTAATTTTGTTGTGTGCTGTCTTTCAGCAGTGAGTGATGATAGATCACTGAAATATACACAAGTGCCTTGTACCAAGACTAGATTGGGCGATGCTGGTTTTACTAACAGACCAATCCATGAAGCCCCATGCTATTGAGTTCAGACCAACCACAGTGGTGATTTATGTCCCACATACACTAAAGTCTGATATGTGTGCACACGCATATATGATGTGCAAGGCTGGAACATAGTGGATCAGTTAATTACTTTGCCGGTCTAGAAGCTAGTAGGTGTCTCGTTGTCCATTGTAGCAATTAATCCCCACAGCAGAAATTGCCTTCTTAACAGAGAATCCAGCATGTGCAGAAAACTCATAGAGCCTTCTTTTGCAAAGAAAACGCTTTCTGTCAACCACGGGTTGGAAAACTGGGGACAGCTGTAATGGAAACCGAAATCACAAGAAAGAGAAATGAAGATTTTACACAGTGTTCAGTGAAGTGTTGTGAGTGATTGCCGGTCGTGAATGGTCTTGCGTCTGGTCTGGTGAATGGTTTCCTGTCTTATTTAACCTTGTGATGGTCTCCATGCGTTCTACTACGCTGATAACGCCCAAGTCTTGGTCACCACCGTTAATTGAAACTTGTGCTTCTGTGCCTGCTCAAATCTTGCTTGCTTCCTGTCCACGCATGGTGTAGCTTGACCAGGTAAATGCCATGGCTGGCGACGGCAAGAAGGCACCCAGGAGAAAGTACCACAAGCGAGCCACCGCTGCCCGCGTCAGACCCCGGAATCCCCTGAACAGCGAAGTGGGCAGCCACGTCTGGTGAGTTTGTATACAAGGCGACAACCCCTCCAAGACCCTTGAGTATTACAGGTCACAGGCCAGCCATGTTGAACAACATCTCAGGATGGAAAGAGCTCAAGGATGCAATTTTCAAACCTGTGTACATGCACGGATAAAAGTGCTTGGCAGAAAACCACATTCCTGGACTTTACGGCAGTACATATTTGCTGAAGTGTCCTGTTCATGTTGAAGAGTGATAGATATGGCAGAGTAAAAAATAAGTCAGTTTCTTATCCTTCCCCTCGTCAATTTTCCTTGACCACATTCTTTTCTCATTTATTGTTAAATTTGCAGCATGTTTTGAGTTTTATTTACACGAATTTATGTTTTTTTCAGACAACAAAATGTAGCTATAAATGCCAAGTTTAAAACCTGTTTCATGTAGATGGATTGAATGCGCCTTTTACTTTAGACCCAAACGCATCGATAGAAAAGTCCAGGAAATCCATGTGCCATCTTGGAAAGATTTCTTGGATTTAAAAATGGAGTTGTTGCATCCTTTTTTAAAAAAAAAATCTGAATGAGAAAATATTCTCTTAAAATTTGCCTAAGATGCCAATATAAGCTGCTTCCTCTTAAAACTACTATTTTCCATCTCTTTTCGTCCAAGTGGGATCACCCGGCAGCGCAACTGTCAACGCAAGTCCAGAGCACCCATATGTACTCCATCACCTGCCTCAAGCACTGAAGCATCGCCCTATCATCATCCCACCGCTAAGCTCCGCATCCAAGGTAAGGCCAGCCGGAGGAAGTCACAGACGCCGAGGAAGGTGATGCGGAGAGGACCTCGGATCGTCATCGAGGGGGCTGGGATGGCGGACGTGGAGCTGGACGTGGAGGAAATCGTTGATGTAGAAGAGGTTGAGCTGGACCGCCCGTTAGAAGATGTCGGGTAAGAATTCAGAAATGCCCGAGGTTAAACAAAAATGCTGTTTAAAATGTTGGGAAATCCCACCTTCAGCCCGGTGCGGAAGTAACCACACGTAACCTCTCACATGACAGGAAGACAGAAATTGAGTGTCCAACATCCACATGAGGACTTGTGTTCAACCTTTACACGTACATCTCCAGAACGACATTGACGCTCCACAAAAACAAACAAAAAAAACCTCTATTTTCTTCGAGCATGGAAACCATAAATTGATGGAACTCCTGAAAACAAAAACTGCCGGGTGCAAAGTGGACCCTGACGGAAATTTCCACTGGAGAGGATTCCTCCATCAATACAATCTGAAACAAGTCCACTTGACTATATTTGCCTCCTATTCCCATCCAATTGGAGTGTGACTATGGTAGAGGTGAACATCTTTGGGGAATATGTCGTCCAACCACTCCTCTTCCACCCCATCTAACCCTCAAAAGGGATTTTGGTTTGGAGGGATTTACCCAATATGAAATACTCTGTACATGTTTTCACAGCAAGACAACGAATGGTGGAGAGCTTTTCTTTGACAACAGCAGCTTTCTTGATCAGGATAGCAGGTACCTTTAAAACTCTTGGAGCTGTGGATTATATAATCTCTAACTTTCAGATACATTTCTGTCTTGTCAGTGTTTGGTTTTCAGTTAGTAAAGATAGAGTGTTCGAACAAAGACAAACTTGGAAAGAAATGAAACAATCTTCCGCTTTCCTGTCAAACATTTTGTTCAACCAGGCTTTAAACAAACAACAAAATGTATGCGAGCTTTAGAATTACAATGACAATGGAAAAGTTCTGCAAAGAGTTTGCCTACTTTCCACTGCAAGACGCACTCAATCAAAGTTCAGAGCTGACCTCCATCGTGAGAGGGAATCTGTCTTTTCTCCTAAACATGCTAAAATGGTAGGCCTCTGCTCATATACATGTATGAGGATGACGGATCAACATTTCTGTCTTGGATACTGTGTTTTTATTGGCCCAGGGCGATCAAGTGACAGGGTGACATGACCGCATGTCACACTCACCATTAGATAGTACATCAGCCAGTGTTGTGCGATACTGTTTGTGTACATGTACACACGCACCCCAGTAGTGTACAGGATAATTAATGCAAAGACTGCTAACTGTTTATTTTGATCGATTTCTTTGGTTGCCCTTAATATCCCTTGAAAAATAAGTGAAAAAATCAATACAGAGATGTGACAAAACCATTGTTGACTGAAGCGATGTGGGATATGACGTTTTGAAGACCACGCATACAAGTAGCCCCGTTGGCTTTGCCTCCGGCACTATGCATCCCTCAGGTCTTCAAAGCACATCACAGCATTCAACAATTGTTACGTTTCACACGCCCCTCATCACTGTTGCTCATCAACAAACATTGCGACTGATCATCTCTGCAGCCAAGGCAGCCTGCTTCTTAGTGAGATTCCCCAGCTTCCTGATGACATCATCACGCCACTGCTCCTATCTAATGAATCTAGCCAGTGCTTCCTCGAGGATTCAGATCTAGAGAGTAAGTGTGGGCCTTCCTTTCATTTGCATTAAGTGCCTGCAAGATTACCGTGTGGTTCTGTGGAAACTTTGGTCTGGTTTCCTTTCAGGGTTTTCCATGCTGTTTCTGCTTCATGGCATGTATTTTTAGTTACATGTGTTTAAGAGACATGATGTCACGCTTCGTTAACATGTGTGTGCTGTCACGTGGGACATCCAACCTCATTACTAGAGAAAAGTGAACATGTAAAGAAAGCATGGCGTCATGTTTTAGGTCTATTGAAATTGACTTTTATCGTTAAAAGAAATTATTTTACCTTTTTTTCAATGCTTTAATTTGATCTGATGGAAAAAAGTGGCTTGTTAGAATTTCATGTGAATGTTTTTCATTTAAAGAAAATGTTACCATACATGTACACAACTAGAGGGAAGTAATCTAATATTCCAATATTTTATGAAGCAAAAATTATTGTTTAGCATCTTGTATTCTGCCAGAGACACTTCAATCAGAGAAATACGCAATCCCGCCCACCATCAATCGGCTCAACACAACAAAATCGGATGACGAGATTGTTTTGACTATCTTGGAACTGGAGAAGGAATCCAGGACAAGCAGCTCCATGCACAGCTCTCCGGACTCCATCGGTAACCAGCATGCTGATCCCACTCCTGACACCACTTCTGTCAATGTCGCGGATCAAGTAGGGTTGCCTGATCACCTTCAGGGTGCTCTCCTGGAGGCCTACCGGCTCATGACCGGCAAGTCTGGCACTGCTGACAGTCCTCCTGCAGTGATTCTCAGCCCCATCAGGCTGTCCGGGCTCAGCAGTCTGAATGAAAAGCTGAGCCCAAACAAAAGTTCCTTCTACCTCATCAGCCCGGTCAAACAGGACAGTTTTTCTCTGGAAGCTGATGACGAGGAGAAGATGCTCCTGTCAAGTGAGAACAATGAAGACCAAATAACTGAATCCATGGCTCGTTTTGCATCAAGAGCCCTAAGTAGCCAAGGCCTCAATACGTGCAACCAAAAACCGGCCGAGTCGGATCTCGAAGTCTCCGATGTCAGTTCAAGCCAGCAGGTCTACCAGGGAGCCAAACAAGCCCTCCTGAATGGCCAGATTGTCGGTAAGACCCCAGCTGGCCCACAATCCAGCTGCCACCAACCCCAGTCCACACTGATCTGCATTGATTCAGGCACACCGACCAAGAATCAGCCTCAGTTACCGTATTCACTACCTGCGACGGTCCCATTGGCGCTACAGTTTGGCAGTCAGAATCCCAACAGTGCTTATCCCACTTCTGACACCGAAGTACACATGGGCTCGTCGTATACAAGCACCTCGCCCTGTTTGTCACCATTGTCCACCTCTACTCTGTCAACGCCGGGACGGTACATGAGCCTCACTCACGTCTCCCAGAGTTCAGCAGAGACCTCATTATCATCTGAGCTACCCAAGGAACCTTACAGGTACACGTAAAAAACATTTTATAAAAATGCCGTCTTATTGTCATCTTGGGGCAAGTTCAGGGATGAAATATACAGTCACCGTGACTAGTTACCTTGGCACACAAGCAATACTTGGTCACTCTGGTGACCCGGCCCGTTAAAGTACTTTGTTAAACCAATTGTAAGTCACATTTTGTTGTTGGGTTGCTTTGCCCATTGCGTTCACTATATGTGGTCTTACAGTCACATTCTTGTCATAGATTTCTTCAGAAACTACATGTAATTATGAAAAGAACTGATCACCAGCAATACGACAATAAGGCCTGGTTCCAGATGGTTGGCTAGACAGTCCAACTGTCCATTGTTGCAGTTGACGCTGGTCGATCCGCAATCCGTCTTAACTTGCCCTTGTTGGCAAAAATAATTAAAAATACTGACGGACGACCTGTAGATGTAATATTGCAGGTCAGTAGTGAATGAAATATGGTATGGTTTTTTAGTAATTGGAACAGTGAATGCGTATTTTCAAACTGGACTTCTCGGCATTTGTCACAGATGTTCACTTGAATTGTTGACTTGGACACCAGTCAGACTCGAGTTCCAATTTGGCTTCAGCTCGACTTAGGAGAAACTTACTGTAGACTTGACGTGAATAAAGTTGTCTTGTTGAAATAGCTAATGGGCAACAGAACATCTGTGACAACGTTTGATATGCTAAACCAAAAACGTGTTTCTATTATAGTGATGTTTTATACCAGGACACGTAGCATTTTGTGATGTATTTAATTAAGCAGAGTGGGGCTGTGCCGAATACTTGATTATCGAATATTCCAATATTAATTTCCGAATTCAATCATTCGAATGCAAACTTCATAAAAAGGGACAATTTTCTTTTGTTTTAAATGAGAAAAATTGCACTATGGAGTCTTGTTTCAAGCGGATTCAAAGGAAAAGCGACAGAAATCTAACAGCGATTCAAAAAGTACATTACTCATTCAAAAAATTAAAAGGAAAAGAAATTTTCAACAGGGCAAGAAGTATTGTTGGTCTCTTAAACTCCTAGACGTAAGAAGCTATCATGGTGATTATAAAGTACCATTGTGCATAGTATTGCAACTGATTTTGTCTGGTTTTGTTCTTCAACAATCTGCTGGTCAGTATGACCCATTACTCGGATATTCAAACTGAATGTCAAATTATTCAAATTGACTCAGCCCTAAAGCAGAGAGGGCAAATTTAAAATACCATTAGGCTAGAACATCAATAAAGATGTCAGAAAAAGTGTAAACACATACATGTACATGTACTGGTACATGTACGTATAAATATAATGCAATGTACATGTACATGTACCATACAAAGGCTTGAAGAAATGAACTGGAACATGGGCCTTGATTCGGGAAAATTGACTTGTGACGTGACTTGTAAAAAAATGACTTGTGTCGTGACTCAACTTGTTCATGTACATGTAGCTTAAGAATGAGTTGATCAAAACACTGACATCTGTATCTACCTCAGCTGGTCCCAGTCCAGCTCGCCAGTCATCAAGCAGGAGCCGTGGGACTGGACCGATCCCCCCGACCTACAGGCCGACGAATCCCTGGACGATATGATAGGTGACGAGGATCTCCTGGCCAAATACTACCAGTGCCTGGGTGGAGTGGACACGGCCAGGGGGAACCGGTCCGAGCAGGGACTATTGGAGGTGCCCGACTGGAATGCGGAGAAGAAAGTAAGATGAGGATTGGGAATCGAGTGGTTAGGGCTTGGCATTGCCCCTGGCTGCCAGCACTAGTCATGAGGCAGCAGTGACATGTGTGCT
Source organism: Acanthaster planci (assembly GCF_054643075.1). Lineage (NCBI taxonomy): Eukaryota > Metazoa > Echinodermata > Asteroidea > Valvatida > Acanthasteridae > Acanthaster > Acanthaster planci. The sequence continues at coordinate 2,475,801 of NC_141796.1, forward strand.
TCGTGAGGTGGAAACCTCCTCCTTGACTCTGTGATGTTGTACTGCTAAGAAACTCTTAAATTGACGTTTGCCATCAGAACAAGAAAGATGCTTCATACCAAAATTGTTCTTGCTCTGTTCGCACTGTGACTGGGTTGCTCTTGGAAAAAAATCTTGAAATCTGCTAAAAGTGCCGAAAATACATAATAGCCTGTAACCATGGAAACAAACTGTACAGGTATCTGAATTACAGCTGATCGCTTTAGTTTGAAATCCTCCCTAGGTTTCCTGTTTCATTTCTTAGCAATTGCCCAAACAGTTTACGAAACAAATAATGCAACAGCAGCGTGAAAGTACGGGACAAGAGAAGTCTTTGATAACGAAGTTCTTACCTCGTGCAGGTTGCAAGCCAGTCTCCCGGTGATGGTATCACATCATCCGCATCATCCACGTCTTCATCACTGTTGTCATTCTCCTTGGCAACAGGCCGCATCTCCACGGGCTCCCCGGCAACGGACGGTCTGCAGAGCGCCGAATACCAGGTGGTTCCCAGCCTGTCCACCGACGGCAACCCTGCTGTCAGGCAAGACCAGATGACGGGGAACAAATTCGACTCTCGGGGACGGGTGGGTAAAAAATCTGCTTTTGACACATTTTTTTGGGGGGTAGAAACGGGGACCAGGGAAGGGTAAGGGGGTTAGGGTTGAAGGGATATCTTGGATCAGGGTTGAGATTTGGGCTGGAGTAGGTGGAGTTAGGGTTGTGGTGAATATTGAAAATTCTTTAGATATGCAGAAAACCACCTGGCCTCACGTAAGTTAAGATTTGGGCTGGAGTAGGTGGAGTTAGAGTTGTGGTGAATATTGAAAATTCTTTAGATTTGCAGAAAACCACCTGGCCTCACGTAAGTTAAGATTTGGGCAGGAGTAGGTGGAGTTAGGGTTGTGGTGAATATTGAAAATTCTTTAGATTTGCAGAAAACCACTGGCCTCACGTAAGTTAAGATTTGGGCTGGAGTAGGTGGAGTTAGGGTTGTGGTGAATATTGAAAATTCTTTAGATTTGCAGAAAACCACTGGCCTCACGTAAGTTAAGATTTGGGCTGGAGTAGGTGGAGTTAGGGTTGTGGTGAATATTGAAAATTCTTTAGATTTGCAGAAAACCACCTGGCCTCACATACATGTACCAGCACAAACCACACTAGGAATATCGGAAGTCAAACAAAAGTGAAATGGGCAATAGAACCGTGATTCCTGTCACCAGTATTTCCAGTCTGTATTACAGAAAGTGATATCCGAGTGTGGAGCGTTTGCCAGAGTTCACGAACGTTGTTTCGACCGGCTGTCTGCGTAGCGATTACGAAGACTTTTAATCCCCAGAGCGTTAAACCTTGAAGAACATAAGATGATTATGGTTTCCGATTTCCCCAGCCTACATGTGAAACTTTATGTTGTGACTTACGGTTTTGGCAGATGGAAATTGTTTATCACGTTTTTCCTCATCCATATCAGTTGAACTTGTGCAAAAGTATCAATAGTAGTACACAATCGATACTTTCTGAAGACATTCACGGCTAGTTACAAATTTCAAGAAGTCTTATAAATTGTTCCAAAATTTTGAAAAGGTTGATACATTTTCCGAGTGTTCTATTGTGAGATGCTTTCTGAACCATGCCTTTAATTTTCTGCGATTGTTTGCTTTTGGACATGTTGTAATTGTTGAAAACTTCAAATTTGATTCTTGTTTTAAGGAGTTTGAGCATTTCTAATCAAGTTACGGGGGTGACATTTTGTGAGGATTTTTCCTGATTTTAGGATTTTATTCATCAGTATTTTTATGATTTCGTGATTGTTTCAAACAGTCTTTCTTAAAATCTGGTGTTTCGAAATGTTGAATATATCGAGGAGGAATTGTACGCATAACTTAATGCATGTATATGTTGGACTTGGTAGAGTTATGCAGAAATGTTCATACTGTGATCACGACTTTGTAAGTGTTGAGCTGTTATATATTTCAGTCTTTTGACACTTCAGTTGTTAAACTCCCTTGATTTTGCATTATAGCAGGGTGAAATAAACAGTTTGACTACTGATGTGCTCAGCACATTCACAGATTTAATTAACAGCACTTTATTGTCCCATTAAAAAAAAAAAAGACAGTAACCACCCCATGTACATTGTACATGACACTATCAAAGCATTAAGAAAAAAAATCAACTACATTTCATTTGCCAGTGGGCCCAACATGTACATGTGCATGTATGCTTTACGTCTGACCAGAGATTTTCTTGTGTACCCTTGTGTGCGAAAAGGCATACATTCTTACCGATACATACAGTACATGTATTTTAGTCTGGGAACACTGGCTAATTTCATCCTGCTGTAAAGATGTTGGCACGACAGTTGTGCTTACTATAAACAGCAAACAATTCCACTTCAAGGTACATGTACGTCCATCATTTGCAGTTATTCAAAGAGTACCTGGCAACATCATGACTATGGGGGACGATGCTCCCCGTGAAATTATTCTGTTTGGCGAGCTGTCATTTGGAAGACTGCAATGAAGGACCATTTTCTAAAGCAGCCTGTTTGGAAACTGGCTGAATGAGAACGTGTCCCAGATGCAAAATTTAGGCACAATTCAAACAAGACTCTAGATTTTGATTTGCAGTCAAATCCAGATCCAAGAATATTTTTTCTCTTACGAATACACAGCATACGTACACTATGCTTGGTCTTTATCAGGTTAGCGGTGGGGTTATCCTTCTTTAGATTCTGAACTCGTTTGTTGCCTGAAAGGAATATTATCAGATTATGCACAAATGACAGACTGCACCTAAAAGCATGGAGGGTTGCATCCACCCAGACAATTCTCCTCTTCTCTTCATGCATGGTAAGCCACTGACTTGAGCAAGCATTTCCTCTGAGGCCAAGCTTGCTTTTCGCCGTGCTTAAATGCTCAATGGTCTTTGTGATACGGACCGAGGTCTCAGATAGAGCATAACATTGGCCAGTAAGCGGCACTATGGAATGGGCTAGGCTAAGATTGCACTTCAAGCATGGTATTGTACGTGTGCTGTGACAAGGTGTGTGACAACGATGCTGTGAGGACAAAACCACGGCGGACGAAAACATGACGCAGGAACACAGCAAACTCCCCAAGATCTGCTACAGAATTTCCAAACAGAAAGGAATTTATCGTCCCTCAAACACAATACAAACCAAGGTATGTGCAAACTTGTTGGAATGTACATGTATAGAGTTCCTGCAGGACTCTAACTCCGGTTCAAAGTTTGCAAACATGCATTTCCAGCATACAATTTATCTTTGTCCAAATACTCGGTTTCCACCCAATACCCAACAGCCAAGTGCCCATCAATCCATGCTATTGCTATCAACCTCTTCAGACTTGCATATCATAATGTATATGTATGCAGACCTGCTTACTTAACACTGTTCTATGATAAACTACATGTACGTGTACATGTGCCACAGTACACATGTTCATGTACTTCTTGAACTTGAACAAAGTTCGATCATATCAAGCAACACATGTGCCGACCCCCAAAGATCGAGCGATACTAAAGATTGCATGGCGCCACAGATTGGCGCAAGATGGAGAACTCAGCCAAAAAAGTGTTGTCACCATGGGCGCCATTTGAGTGTGAACGTTAATGCACCTGCGCCTGTCTCGTTAACATAGCGTATTCACACCCAAATGGCGTCCCGGCAATAACAAGGTTTTATGCGTATTCACGGTGAAGTTATCTATCTTGCGCCGCTATACAATCTTAGGGGCTACCTGCCAAAGAAAAAAGTAAATAAATAAATTGGACGGCAGGGAAATTAATTTCCAAGGGAGAAAATATGCACACACACAGTAAGCCTCAAACCAATTCTTTGTAAACTTTGGAGGGTGAGTCCATGGAAAGGTCCCCTTTTCGTTCCTTATATCACATTGTGTTTTCTATTGTAACACGCTCATCGCTAAGACTACCTGTAGTGGTGTGAACATTCTTGTAGGTATTTTCCATCCAGATGCCCAACAGTAGAATGAAAACATTGATATCCAGGAATGTCTTTGAGGGTAAAACCTCTGTCGTGTAAAGGGGAACACGTGTTAAGTGTAGCTCAAGTGAAATCACAAACTTTCTATAAACCAAAGAATATTGTAGTCTACTGAAATTTATTCACACAATAAAAGAATTTATATATCTGTTTCCAGTGCCTTTTCTTAATTTTAACCTAACCCATATATATACAAAATAATGTATACGTATACGTAATTGAAAATAAATCATTTCTATTTAAGCATGATTGCACGTCCTGAATGTACAGATGGCAAAAAAAAGAGAAAAAAAAAACAAAAAGAAAAAAAAAATACACACACAACCGAAAGGAGTTACTACTCCCCAAATGCCTCCAAATTTGGTCTAATCTCTGGCCAACTTCTTCAAAGCATTTCTACTGGTAAACTCTACTGTACGGCCGTTTTTGATATCTTTAACTTTGATTGTTCTGCTAACGTACACTTTGCGTTTACAAATTTGTCAGCCTTATGCACATCCTAACCTCAGAAACAGCTAGGGATTCTTAAATACAATCTTTGTCGGCACAAAAAAATTCCATGATTTCATTCTTGGATGAAAATTGCCATTTTGAAAAAAAAAAGTACCAGTAATCATGTTTTGCACTTAACTCTGCCATTTATGATGATGTACATTACAAATTTAACAGAAACGGTTCCAGTGCACAACCGTTCTTTTTTTCAATCGCTTTTTTTCAGTACTATGGGAATAGAACCATCCATAAAACCACAGCTCAGCCCCAAAATACCAACCGTCTCTCTTCAACTAACTTCTCAAACCACCATTTCCCAACATCAGTAGACACAGGAAAATATCGTTCACAACCCTCTGTTGCCATGGCACGCATTTCGTCCGTTCATGCAGATTCAGATTTTGAAAAGCAAAATGCAGGTCGGGGAAAAATCGCATCGCTGAAAAAAAAAAAGCCAGAAACGCAAAAAAAAAGTGCAAACGTGACCAAAAAAGTCCTGATGTGCACTTGTGCAGGCGTGTTATACATACATGTAGTGTGGACCTCTGCACAAAAGAAGTCCACATAATGCAGGGTGTGATGGCGTTGTGTGGACTCGCACACGTCCACACAGTATTTCCCCCTCTCTGAAAAACAGTTTCAGTTTAGGGGTCAAGGTTATCGTGGCAAAATGAAGAGGAACAGCCCAGGAAATCATCAAAAATCCAGCTGGAAGGAGATATCCTAGTTGGAGAAAAAGGAGCATTTTCCCAAAACCACAGGAGAACAATGGCATGTCCACACTTTGTATGTAAAATAGACATGGGTGCACATACACACAGTGTAAATGTACATGAATCTACATGTATCTGGTATGAAGAGTGTGATTTGAGAAACTTACATGTACAATGAGAAAGTGTGTCACATTGTGAAAGCAGCCTTACAATGTTTTTCAAAGGCTGCTGTTAACTTGCAAGATTCAAGGCTGCAACATTGCAGATGGTACGATGGCCCAGAAGAGGCATCACAATCTTGCATATCAAATTAGCCTGCTTGATTATCACCACGCTTCACAGCCGGATTCTTTAAGTACATGTAGTGCACACATATCCATCATGCGGCTGAAAATAAACCATTTTGCGATTGCTACATGTACGTGTCCGAGGAAAACCCTGGGAGAAAGTAAAGAAAAAGTGAAACTTTTCCTGCTACGGACACATATTGGTTTCCAAGATGCTAGCGCGGGCAAGTGTGCTGGCCTAATAACATTAAGTCGCGAAGGACCACACTAGGCACAATCAGTTACTGAGCACTAGACGTCTCAGGGCTGGCAGCAAGGCAGACAACTCGAGGCCAATTTTCCTGCCAGGTGGTAAGCACCTGCACACCCCCGGGCAAAACAGCACAGGGGACATGAGCTACAAATTCAAACCAACACAAAATCATTTTCTACCTTCCAGTGACTTTCGGTGATCCCCTCCAACTCCCCCAATTATTTCTGCCATGGCCGATCTGATTGATTCAACGTCTGCTACGTTAACTTGGCAAGTAACCTGATTACAGGCTTTCAAGGGACACATCATGGATGAAATCACGTGTAGAAATTGGTACCTTCTTGATTGAGATGAACGTTTTTATAAGGTGACTGTTTTATCAATAGGACTCTTTCCCTTCATCATCAGAGAATACAAATCTAACTTTTTTTTCTCAAGGCTTTGCAAGACCATAATAAATTATAGAATATTTACACATGTCCTAGTATTCTCGACCAATCAACTCACCCAAAATATGTAAATCAAACAATTCATATACAAATACTGTTGACATGAATGTCAAAGGTCATTGTGACTCCAAACTCGCAACTCGGGCTAAAAACATGCACAAGTACATGTCCATATCTACATACGGTCATTTGCAAAAGTTAAGACCACATGGAACCAGTATCTCTGTCAAGGCCTGCATTACATTGTCTCACTGAATGATTACATCACATGTTTTTACAGTGGTGCATAATATCAGCGTAGTGCTATATACCCATTGGAATGAAACTTTTTGCAAAGGCAGGTCTTGTATGACAGTTTGTCTGCAAGGCAGCATGGGTAAAAAAAAAGCCAGTCTAAGTAATCCGAAATAAAGGAGGGCGCACTAAATATTAGACTGTTATCATTTCAAACCATGGAAATGTAGTCAAATACATGTAGCTAGTTAACCAAGATACTAGGTTGAACACTGCAAATGCGCACATACACGGAAGTTGCCATGATTGATTGGTTTCAGTTTGGTTTTTTTCCTTTAGATTAATGCATTTTGTATGGGTGGTCCTAAATTTTTGCAAATGACTGTACTTTTTGGTATTACAATGCTGGTACATATATTTTACAAGTCCAAACTAGGGGGGGGGCTACATGTCAGGGGAACCCATAGTTGAAGAATTTACATAGTTTAGCCCAGGTTGGACAGCAGTATTCGTGATATTATGGTCAGGGATTCCATCTGGGTTTTGGAGGGAGCTTTGAGTAGTATTTAACCAACGCATTTAAAATCTAGATTTTCACCGCACTTTCACAAAGTTTACGCTCCCCAGTGATGGTCTTGATCGTGACGTGGGAATTTTGACCTTGGTGGCAGACCTTTTGTGTTGCGAATGTCTTAGATTAATATTGTCCAAGAAGACTGTTTTAAAATGCGGGCCTGTAATCACTCCCGCACTGTTCTCCAATCCAGTCATTCCTTAAAGCTACAGAGAAATGTTTTGTCTATGCACAAAGTCATGCAAGTGGATGTTCTCTTGAGATAAACTCAAGTTGGAAGAGAACCTTTCCTCAAATGAAGCCTTCCCATTACATTAACATTTCTTCAGATGAAAAAAAAAAAAAAAGAGGTCCGGGACGGCACTTAAGACACAGAAAGAAGGAAACGTCAGCAACCCCTCCTCCCCAGTTTCTCAAGGCGTAGAAAAATAGCAAAACGACCTCACCGGCTCTGTAGGGGTGGGGCTCGAAGAGGGCATTTTAGGGGTGGGGCAGCACTGAAGAGTTACTGTCCTGAGTTGGCATGGTAACACGGACGGGAAGAATCGGATGTACTAGCTCAGCACTGGCTGTTTCTGTGTTTCGAGAACATCTGCGAGAGACAAAACAAAAAACCTGGGTTCGAACTGAAGCACAAGTACTCTGTGTGGGCATTTCATCAGAACCAGAAAAATCAGTTTGGTTTCGCAGCCACGTGTGTGGGAACAGGCACTTCTGGACGGGTAACGTAGAATGAATCCATTTACTTAATGAAGTTCATGCACACACCGTGAAAGTGCATATACGTGTACGGTGCTACAAATTGTGAGAAATTTTACTGTCTGATCCTTAATTTGACTGTCATGGGCTAGATCGGTATTTAAAAAAGGTCGTTTAGGATCAAAGAATACACACAAGTCCACACAGAGTGCCAACAGGGCAGTCCTTGGATACTGGTATCGCCCAAGGAGATTTGTCCTTCGGTGCTGAATATAATCTCTGTTGAGCACACATTTGTCCCTTTTTGAAAACAAACAAAAAGGCCACATCTGAATCACTTGGCTGTGGCTTGAAATCACACATCATGTGGCTTGACTTGTACTTAGTTGGACAAAAAACTTGTGACTTGCTTGTGTTTGGACCAAACTGACTTGTGATTGGACCAAATGATTTGTGCTTTGGCTTGGACTTGCAAATGTGACTTGGCTTGGACTTGTAAAAATGGACTTGTGACTTTTCTTGGACTTGCAACAATTGACATGTGACTTGGCTTGGACTTGCAAAAATTGACATGTGACTTGGCTTGGACTTGCAAAAATTGACATGTGACTTGGCTTGGACTTGCAAAAATTGACATGTGACTTGGCTTGGACTTGCAAAAATTGACATGTGACTTGGCTTGGACTTGCAAAAAATGACTTGCTACTGGTACCACCTCTGCTTAACACTCACCCCCAATGATACGATACCAGGGTAGTGTGACGTAGGTTAAGTGGACGTTTAGCGTGAGGGGCCTTGCGCTGGCCACCTGACTTCTCTTGAATCGCTTCAACGCGGTGGATGTCCGCCGTATCCATCGATTCCTCCAACCTTCTGTGATGCCTTGCTCATCTGATCACATCGACATAAAAGCGATGCCAAGATCAGAAGTGGCAAATGGGAGATTTTAAAGGTCAACTTAAACTCTCTTATCGCAGATAATCAGGCCAGGGTGAGTCCCTTCCCGAAGGATCGAGTCTCGAGTCACATGCGACTCAAATGAGCTGTGACTCATACAGTTGTTACCCAACTAACATTTTATCTGAGTTACGAGTGACTTCAAATCATATCTAAAAGGGCTGGTCACTGGCTTATTGTGATGAGAAATGAATAACACAAACAAAGAAATTTAGAACAGCAAATATAAAAATTCCAGCAATTTTTGGCTTGCAAATCAAAGCAACATTGCACTTTTCTCCCTTGAATGAATAGCTTTGCTCTGAATATGGAAATAATTTTGAAGAAAATGAAAACAAGGTTAGTTGATAAAGGTTGCAGAGCCGACACTTGCAAACGTACTGGCAACACATATGTATTGACATCTTTGACAGCGCTCATAAGCCACTCCACCTACCCTTTGACAGTGCCCATAAGCCACCCCACCAACCCTCTGGCGGTGCCCATTAGCCACTCCACCTACTGTACACTCTGTCAGTGCCCCTTAGGCACTCCACCTAACCTCTGACCACTGCCCCATAGCCACTCCACCTAACCCTTGACAGTTCCCCTCAAGCACTCTACCTACCCTCTGACAGTGCCCATGAGCCACCCCACCAACCCTCTGACAGTGCCCATAAGCTACTCTACTTAACCTCCGACAGTACCCCTTAAGCACTCCACCTACCCTCTGACAGTGTCCAAAAGCCACTCCACCTACCCTTTGACAGTGCCCATAAGCCACCCCACCAACCCTCTGCCGGTGCCCATTAGCCACTCCACCTAACCTCTGACACACTGCCCCTTAGCCACTCCACCTAACCCCTGACAGTGCCCATAAGCCACTCCACCTAACCTCTGACAATGCCCATAAGCCGCTCCACCTACCCCCGACAATGCCCATAAGCCACCCCAACTAACCTCTGACAGTGCCCATAAGCCACCCCACCTAATCTCTGACAGTGCCCATGAGCCACCCCACCAACCCTCTGACAGTGACCATAAGCGACTCCAACTTCCCCCAACAATGCCCATAAGCCACCCTACCAACCCTCTGACAGTGACCATAAGCCACTCCACCTTTCCTCTGACAGTACCCCTTAGGCACTCCACCTAAACTCCGACAGTGCCCATAAGCTACTCCACCTACCCCCAACAATGCCCATATGGCACCCCACCAACCCTCTGACAGTGACCATAAGCCACTCCACCTTTCCTCCGACAGTACCCCTTGGGCACTCCACCTAAACTCCGACAGTGCCCATAAACCGCTCCACCTACCCCCAACAATGCCCATAAGCCACCCCACAACCCTCTGACAGTGCCCATAAGCTACTCCACCTACCCCCAACAATGCCCATAAGCCACCCCATCAACCCTCTGACTGTGCCCATAAGCCACCCCACCAACCCTCTGACAGTGCCCATAAGCCACCCCACCAAGCCTCTGACAGTGCCCATAAGCCACTCCACTTACCCTCTGACAGTACCCCTTAGGCACTCCACCTAAACTCTGACAGTGCCCATAAGCCACTCCACCTACCCCCGACAATGCCCATAGGCCACTCCACCTAACCTCTGACAGCGCCTATAAGCCACTCTACCTACCCTCTGACAGTACCCCATAGCCACTCAACCTACCCTCAAACAGTACCCCCTAGCCACTCCACCTACCCTCTAACAGTACCCCTTAGGCTCTCCACCTACCCTCTGACAGTACGCCTTAGCCACTCCACCTACCCTCTTACAGTCCCCCTTAGGCACTCCACCTACCCCCTGACAGTCCCCCTTACCCACTCCACCTACCCTCTGACAGTACCCCATAGCCACTGCACCTCCCCTCTCACAGTACCCCCTACCCACTCCACCTACCCTCTAACAGGACCCCTGAGGCACTCCACCTACCCTCTAATAGTACCCCTTGGGCACTCCACCTAACCTCCGACAGTGCCCATAAGCCACTCTTTCTACCCTCTAGAAGTACCCCTTAGGCACTCCACCTACCCTCTGACAGGACCCCTTAGGCACTCCACCTACCCTCTAACAGGACCCCTGAGGCACTCCACCTACCCTCTGACAGTACCCCTTAGCCACTCCACCTACCCTCTGACAGTACCCCTTAGCCACTCCACCTACCCTCTAACAGTACCCCTTAGGCACTCCACCTACCCTCTGACAGTACCCCTTAGCCACTCCACCTACCCTCTTACAGTACCCCTTAGGCACTCCACCTACCCTCTGACAGTACCCCTTAGCCACTCCCCCTACCCTTTGACAGTACCCCTTAGCCACTCCACCTACCCTCAAACAGTACCCCCTAGCCACTCCACCTACCCTCTAACAGTACCCCTTAGGCACTCCACCTACCCTCTGACAGTGCTCGTTCTTCATCCCTCGCCCGTCTCTCTGGGTCCTCCACCTGCCCCAATGTCTCACTGTCTGAACGAGACTTCTTCAGGTTTGACTTGACGTAATTATTGTTGACTGCATCTGCCTTTGGCTGGTGAGTGATGGGTTTGTTCTAAAAACAAGACAGAAATATGAGTTAACAAAAACCGAGCATGGCAATGTGTACAGTGCATATGGATACATGTACAGTACATGTAGGGTGCTGTCGCAGGCTCATGTTACCTGGGCCCAATTCCATGGCGCTGCTCACCATAAGCGGAAAATCGGTGCTTACGGTAGCAGAAACTTCTTTGCTTACGCGATCCTATTTCAGGGCAGACAAAAATTCTTTCTACGTTGAGTGGCAAATATCTGTATTTATCAATGAGCATGCGTGTTTTGCAATTGTCTGCTGAAAAGAAACCTGCTTGCCATCTGCTGCGTGGAGTAACGGAGGCTGAAAATGTAAAACTGAAGAACAAAGAAGGGCTTGGACGTTGCTCGCTCAATCCCTTACAGTGAGAAGCCACAAACTATTGAGGCCCCTTTAATTTGAACAAAATCAACAAAGAGGGATTATTCTGTGGGGTTTAAAATCTGCATCTGAAAAAAATTCATGAGGATTTGGCCAGTGGTGGTCTTGTTTCTTGAAAACGGCGGCGACAGATTGCCATTTTGCTCCTTTGTAAGCGTCCAAGTCGGCCCCTCGCCTTGGAAGCATAGAATCAGCGCTTACGGAGCCCATGAAATAGATTCTGAGCTAACAGTGCCTCTTAAGCGCAGAATTGCACAGTAAGCAGCGCCGTGAAGTTGCGAACTGACATGGGTCACTGTAGCAAAGATTACATCACTGCATACAGCATACTGGTAGAGGGCAAGCCAATCAAATGGCATCAAAGCACCATGTGATCACAAGGCCTTCTCAAAATTAGCCTGCATGTCAGTTATCATAATATAAACTAGACAGTGAAGCTCACTTTAACATAAAATTATGATGAATTCTTGATCAACTGCCGCAGTGGTCCCCACCTGTGCTACATGTATGTACGAATGTCACACAGTACACAGTCAGAGAATCTCAAATCCCATGTACATGTAGCTTTACAGGATTGTGATGCTGAAGTGACTCATCAAAGGGCTCCATTCTAGGGCCCAATTCATACAATGAATATGTATTTCTTAAATTTTAGTACTTATCCTTTTTTAACGCATGAGAGCTGAGGCAATTTCGATTGTATACTTATGTATATAAATAGCAATAAACCAATAATAATAATGACCATTAGACTGGTCCATTTCCCCGGTAACCTGTGCACAAAATATATTGTGGGTACCAGGAGAAATTTACCAGTAATTGAAGAATAGTCATTAATTTGCCCTACACTGTTGTTTCTTGTTCTTTTCACACTCTAAACCGGACACTTGGGGAGGTGGGCGGGGATACCAGGGGGTGGTTGGGGGAGGGGCTTCACCTCCTCAGTGGGCGACTCCACATTGCTCTCCATGCCAGAGTTCATGTCCTCGCTGCTGCTGTAGTCCACCGAACCGATCCGGTGGTGCCGGCTGACGGCCACCTCGGCGTAGCCTTTGCCCTCCGGCCCTTTCATCCGGATGAACTCCACGCGACCTTTGCCCCGCCCGTAGTAGCCCATGGAAGCGGCCACGCGGGACGTCATGCTGGCCTGTGCCAACAAAACAAGCAGAACAGTGCCAAAGGTAAACTTAAACCCAAACTATTCAACAATGACCTATTAAAAACCAAAGACTGAAGTGCTGAAATAGAAAAACAGCTACAATGTAAGTACAAGGAAAACCCCTTTCACACTGACATGACTGAACAATTCTGAGACGGTAAACTACCGCATCCATGTAGTACCGGGACGTACATGTATACTTGACCATTATAGACTACATGGGAGCTTGGATGTTTTACCCAAGATGTGGAAAATCTTTATTTCTTTAATGCATGTGATTTGTTTTTGGTTTAATTTTACATGTAGATCATTCAACTCAAATGTAATCAAATTACACAGGAACATGCACCAAGGTAATGCAATTGCCTAAAATACACACAAAAATGAATTTGTGTAAAAACTGCACAAATTTCAAATACCTGTAAATGTATCCATCCAAAGTACACCGCAAGGATGTGTAGAATGTTTAATCTTAACACACAAAATAATGTCACACTTTTTTTTTCTGGAAATTGTTTAAAGATACTGTCTGGAAATTCAAGTTCCATGGCAGAGAAACTTAGTCCACTGCCTTCTTTGTACTGTTTCCAGTTTGACAAGCAATGGCATGTTACATGTGTACACGTGTAAAGTATTGTGTGCAAATTATCCACAAATAGAGGGCATTCACACTCAAAATTTCGGTCCCCAATACGAGCCAGTACACATTATGCTCAACCTCCCCAGGGCATCTTGAGGAAACCTTAATCAGCCCCCCCGCACGCTGCTGGTCTGTACTAATTGGTTCATAAATGCATAGCACTGTGTGGGTATAGAGGGTTTGAATGGCTGCCATCTTACAGGCCAGTGGAACAAAAGAACTGCCCTACAAGATGGCTACCACGCAAAGCCTCTATTGTGCATATACAGGTACAAAAGTACTTCCAAACATTGTTACACACTAGCACGGTACATGTATGTACATGTACATGTTTGACATAAATGTGTATAGTGGCATATGTCAGACTACACGAACGCATGTTTGGCATTTCAAATCGTAAGTATCTATTCATGCCTGCAGACCTTTGCCACTCACCCTAGCATCGTAGACTCGTCTTAGCGACTCGTACCTCACCGAACCCAGGAAGATAACGCTACGGTACTGACCCTCCTTCTCAGCTGCCACAACCTCCACACAAATGAGTTTCCCCTCGTCGACCGTGACATCCCCAAACACCTAAGAGTCATCAGTGAAATGTTCTTAAGTTTTAATCTTTGTACGATTATTTCCTGGAAAAATAAAAAATCATGATCCTAAACACTAACAACACTCCGAATTGCCCTAAGACAATGCCAAATTACGAAATGCATTTTGGAAATATAATTAACTACATGGATTCTGGTGTTTGAAATATCTGGACCTTGAAGTTTAGACAAACTTTTTCCTCAAAGCCCTGCTATAAAATTAAACAACAGCACTTCTTTTAGTAGCCTTCATCATCAGCACTTTACATAAGCACAGAAGTGGGACACACAGGTCATTATCGGGAAACTCTTTGCCCCCATTTTAAGCTGAATCGTGTTCTCTAACATATGTGGTGTCCCCTAGCAGAGGAGTACCGGGTAGTGCCCCTGGTGCCCTTACAATGTTTTCCACTGCCTTTTTTTGTGTGTGTGGCAAAGGTCAAACACTTGGGGCACAATGTTTGGCCAGGACTTCAACGCTCACACTCTGACATGGGACTCAACAATCCAGAAAGAATGAAGTCCATGTAATGGTGCATTTCTGGCTGAATCGCAAGTCTACATATTATGTATTAGCCATGTGGATAAAATTAAAAACTACACAACTTTTTTTTGGGGGGGGGAGATTAATGCAAAGGACAGACGTTACATGTACACGTATGTTGTGGATTCAACAAAAACAAACTCTGTCGCCTTGCGGTTCATTTTAATACCAGTAACTTCTTCAATGTGGTCTGCTTTGGGTGTTTCCCATTAAATCGCTTAAGAAAACCCCAAAGACCTGCAGACTCAATGTAAACATTTTCTGCACATAGCACGTCCCGCTACTGGGTAACAACAAAGAAATCGGCATGTGTTTAAGGCAATTAAATTGACCCACCCCTGATAACAACAGACAACAAAAATCAAGGGGAACTTTCATCATTTTTTTTTAACCAGATGTCTGTACAACATGTACAACAAGTGTTATGCATACATGTAGTTGGCACAAAATGAGTGACAGGCGCTGTTCCATTTCATTACATGTACATGTATACTGTAACATACAAAATAAAAAATGTGAAAAATTTGTTTTCAACCCCAACAGAACCATTTTTAACCCCAACTCCCCGAGTGATTTTACTATGGGGACCTTCCTCATTCTTGCAAAATCGTAAACTGCGCACATAAACAGTCGGTCTCTGCTTATTTGTGGTAGTACGGGTCATTCCATGAGGTTGGGGCACAACTTGTGACACTGTTCTTGTTACATGGGCAACTTTTATCACCTGTCATGACCTGTAGAGTCGGTCATTTACTCTGTGGAAATAACACACCCCTCTGTGTTCAGCCTTGCAAGATGTGTAACAATGTCAATGTGGAATCCACCTGCAGGGAAATAGCTGTTCTTTTTTACGGAACCCATGTACACTGTACTGATGTCACAGTTGACACCGTCACAAGTTCATGGACTGACCCGTATGCCTAATCCCACATACAATGTACACTGTAAAACACAGTGCAGTGCTCATCTTAACAGATTCCAATAAGCCTTTTGCGAGTAAAATTTCAATACTAAATTCTGGTACACTGAGTTCTTTAAACTCAGGTGAACAAAACAATTTGAATTCTCCATACTAAAACCACTGTTGCTATACCTCGTGATTCGGGGCAAACTTTTGCTTAGTTACATAAGAGACGCCTTGCAACAATACACTGTTCTCAATGGATAAGAAGGGCACAAAGGAACCAGTCCATTCCAGAGATACCGGTAAGTATGATTTGAAGCTTTGCATGGCGGATGAAACATGAGAAATGGGTCTGCGGGTACACCATGGAATCAATCTCTTTTGGACGAGGGTGTGGTTCTTGAAAGAACCGGTGAGTATAAACTCGACGTTTCGGCCAGTGCCGTACTTATTTCGCATGCTTATTGCTAACATGGATGTGTGTGTGTTTTAATGATTACAAGCCATCTGTTTGTCCAAACAGTGATTCCCAATTGGCAAATGTATTCCTTATCTGACGTGCATATTTTATTTAACACTCCCAACGAGCAAGGCAGCTCAGTCTGTCACAACACAGTGCATGATGAGCCTTAATCGCAAATGTACCGTACAATATGAAGTCAAAATGTTTCTCCCTTGGCTGCTTGTGGCGACAGTGCAGTCCCAGTGAAGAAATCTCTTAGCCAATATTTAATAATCCCGGTAAGCCCTGGTGTACGCACAGTTCACCGGGCGGGGAGTCTGGGCAGATAGAATTTGCCAGCCCTGGGGGACAGATCGATGGATGGGAATTAGTTGTGTGTGATTGAACGGCGGTGTACTGAAGGGGGAAAAATGGTCCATCTCCCAACCCCCCCCCAAAAAAAAGACAGGTGCGTACCATTAAGGGCTTGGATACTGCTGTCTGTATTACATACTCAATTGTTGGTTAATTTAGGTTTTTATTTGGTTTTCCGGTTGCTTTTAATTTTTATTACATGTACTTTTGTATGTGTTTTATTACATGTAGTTTCCGCAATGCTTCATTCTTAAATTGCATTTTGATCGTTTCAAATGGTGAACAGTGTACCGGTACTCTGCCACTTTGGGATCACCTTTACAGCATTCTGTATTGCATTTTTAAACTATTTTTGAGGATATCCACTCTGAACTGGTTGTTGATGAGAGTGGCCCAACAAATCTGCAAACACTCGAGGGCCTCACATTTCAATCAGAGCAGCATTGCTAGTGTTTGAGGGGGGGTAGTTTTGGAGTTATATGTATCATTTATTCTGTTCTGTGTTTTTGTTTGTCTTATGTACATGTATTTTATGTTGTTGTTTTAGTTGATTTTCATTTTGTTATTATTTTTTTCTAATCTTTTTGTATTAACGGGCATAAAATACATTTTAAAAAATACATGTAACAATGGCCTGGGTGTATGCACTTACATGTTTATGTACACGTATATCAATCCTGATTATTTCCTTACAAAAAAGTCCTGGCTGATTACGTACATATACAGTACCTGGGCCAGTCTGTAGATTTGGGGTCCAAAAGTGTGACATTTTTGTGTCCCTGTTACCCCTGACTCATGTCATTGTGGCATTTCTCGCTGAAATTGATTTCAAACTCTTTCTATTTGACAGGTATGGTGATTTGCTTGAAATCATCACTTGTGGAAATTAGAGAATTGTTCTGAACTAACAAAATCATATGTCAGATGTATCATATGTTGGTGACCATGCAAATGTTTGATGTTTTATATGTCCCAAGCCTCCTTATTTAAATGTCTTGGAATATCCTTGTATTTTAGGGCTGGGTCAATTCGAATAATTCACTATTTGAATATTCAACCTTCAATTTGACAAATCCAAATATTTGGTCGCACCGACCGGCAGATTGTTGATGAACAAACCGTATACAAGATCAGTTGCAATAGCACACACAATTGTACATTATGATCACTATAATACACGTGGCTTCTCACATCTGAGAGTATCTCCAACCACGATTTAGCAAGATTTGATTCTTTGAATCTGCTTGTTACAAGCCTCCATAGTGCAACTTTTCTCATTTAAATCAAAGGAAAATTTTCCCTTCCTTTTCACGAAATTTGTACTCGAATATTCATATCCGAAAAACAATATTCAAATATTCAACAATCGATCGAATATTCGGTTATTCGGCACAGCCCTATTGCATTTTCCATTTTGTTGAAAATCCCCAGAGAGGTGACGTGACCACCAGTGCCCCACATGTGCTATGCATGCATTAAGAAGCTGGCAAGGAAGGCGAATGGGTCCTGGTGCATAAAGTGCTCCATCTCCATGGTCCTGCAGTCTGACTCCCAGCCAGGATCATGCGAGTTGAGTAGTTCATTACATGTACATGTACACTGTAGTTCTCTACTGTGCCACCTGGCGTTTTTGTCCTGGTTCCCACTAGTGTTCCTCTAGTTTCCCTGGTCAAATACAGTCGGCCACAGGTAAGAAGAGCACTGTTGATGCAGCGTCACGTTTATAACAAGGACAACTTTAAGTCCCAAGTCTTTGTCTTTCTTTATTTTCCCATTATTTACTGATAATACAAGGTATCTATTAAAACCCTGGTGTCAATGGAACGGTGATGAAGTCTCCACATATCACCAAATATGGTCATAACTTTTTTTCCACTGGGCCAATTTGGCAAAGATTTTTTGTGTAATCCTCACCCCAGGCATACACCACAAGCCTGTACACTCCCATTGGCCAGACCCTAAACACTGCAGAGTAAGGAGTCTTAAAAAGATCAGTCACCCAAGGAGCCCATATATGACCCTGCAAAGACCTGGCAGACATCCACCTTGATGCTCGGAGTTATTTTGGGGGCGTGGCTACAAATGTACATGTACTTCCACAGCAGCATAATGAAATGTAGGGACCTGAGGGATGTATTGGCTACCATAAAACTGTCTTACAGGTTCAGGTATGTTTATTAGATATGGGTTGTCTGCCAACTGCCTGAAACACCTTTACCTGCCCTCGGCTTGACCACGCTGTCGCTGCGTCCACCATGATTTCAGCTTTGCAGCTGCAAGTAACGGTGATTAGGCCCCCCCTCCCAAAAACAAATAAAACCAAAAGATTCTTAAAAATGTAGAAATGGGCCCCGGGGAAGGCAGCCTTACCTCGTCAAAGTTGTCAATCATGAAGAAGATGTTGGGGTAGGAGACGGCACTCTCCTCTCCTTTGGAGTCCATCCGTCGCTTGGAGGGTGAGGCGAAGACCTGCTGGGAATGCTTCTTGAGGACAGTCAGGCTGTCGTCCGTCTTGGTGCAGACGGCGCATGTCAAGATGTAGTCGTACTGCACGCGCAGGAAAATAAACAATGGTGAAAAATATCTAGGGTCGTTTTCCAATACTCAACTTCGTCTCCGTCGCAGGCTTCGTCCCCAAAACCAATCCCCGATTGTGGGCCTCAAGCGTTTACATTGAGTTGGATTACTGTAATTTTTGGTTCTCTTGCATCTTATTTGATGTATTTGACATTTCAATGTCTCCCTAATGTCCCAACTACCAGCAGGAGGCTGAATTTTACCGTCCAAATTTTGAGAGATGATAGATTAGGGTCTAAAATGAAAACATACAAAGTTTGGTTAAGATCGGATTAGGGAATATTTATTAAATTATGGGACAGTACAGTTGGAAAAATTTTGTGCCCATTCTTATGGGAATGTCTCCCTAATGACCCATACTCTAATTTTTGTAATAATGTTTTTCAACAGTTTGCATATTTGTTACTGTAATGAGTGTAGACAAGGACTCAACAAGCTGAACCTCTTGGGGTCTCCGTCCATCTATGTAACGTGTCTTACCTCGTGGGCCTATCTCTTCATGTCACATGGAATATAAAGTGAACTTATGTCCAGTAAACAGTGCCCTAGTAAAGTACATGTAGCAACGTCAATCACAGACTTGCAGGATGAATTTTAAAGGTCATACAATCACACATCACACATACATACATGTACATGCATACAGTCTCAAGTCAAGACAGTCAAGTCCCAGACTGTTCAACTCAATAGCTAGACAAAGCGTCCCTTTGTCATAGTTCATCCCGTAACACATAAATGAAAGTACAACCCGTTTGATAAACTGATATCAAAACTTGTGCACAGTTTTGCAGAAAATTCTTGTCTTTCATTTCAGTACGTTTCTCTCTGTGCTACAGAAAACTCTCGATAACTCATCCTCAGGGGAATGGATAAAAAATGCGAGTTATCCAGATTTCGAGCTAATGAAAGTTACTGAGTCTTGCCCCCACATACACGCACAGTGCACAAGTAACCCTACTTAGCCCCTCCTGCCCCTGGCTCTTGGAGACATTATAAACGTAAGTGGTAATTTCATTCTATCCATGAATAAATTTCTCCTAAAAATCATTAGTTTGCTGAAATTTCATGTTTTTCTTACGTAAAACTTTCTGTTCTACTGAGAAATGAAACAAAAATCACCCAAACTGTGTACTTTTTTTGTGATGATTATTCCGTTGAGTGCATGCCTGTGCTTGCTCGCTTGGCTGGGGCCAGCCGGGCTGTGCCCAGGGTTTTCCTGTTTGGCCACATGATCATTCATTTTGGTTGTGGTCGGGACAAGTCGATTACAATGGCACTGGTAGCAAGCATGCTCGTGTCCCCACACAAAAAGACAAAGTGTCGTCTGCAAAAATGACTCATAACGGAAGTCTCTGCATTCTTTTGCCACTCATTGTCAGTAATTTGGAGGTGGTCTTTTTGGATTGGCTCTTCAAAAACTCTTGAGTTAAGCGGATGAAGTGGCGTGGGCATTTTGAGTTACGGAGATCTTTTTGGATCGGCTCTTCAAAAACTCTGAGTTAAGCGGATGAAGTGCATGGTGCGGGCATTTTGAGTTACAGAGTTATTTTTGTATATAAAAGCCTATTCTTTTGGCGGGAATGAAGAATTATCTTTGAGATAAGTAGAGTTTCAAGTTAACCGAGTGCGTAAATCACGAGTTCACTGCATTTGCAGTAAGCTGGAGATTTATAATTGAGCCCAATAAACAGAAATTTCCTTCTCTATGGACACACAGCCGACTAACCTGTTGTAAGATAAGATTCAGATAGACTGACTCCTCCCAGTCTATGTTTGGATCTCCAAGACTCGGCAAGTTCTTAGAATCTTTACGGAAGACTTCCATTCTCGTCTGAAACAAAAAGAGGACAGGACATGCGTAAAGGAAACAAACTTACAGACGTACATTGTACATGTACATGATCATGGTATCGGTCAATGGGCCAGTTTCACATTTCAACTGCACAGGAAAACGTCATGACTTGACTGTCTCATGGGGAAATTCACCATTGGTAGCGGTATTTATAAAATCATATCTTGTCTAAATGACACACTGAGGAGGAAGTTTTGTTCTTTGACTGAAAAATGTTGAGAAGTAATTGTATCATGCTATGTTCATTCTGCATACTTCAACTTTTAGGAAATTTCCAATTACTATTCTTGACAGGATGAGAAGTTCCATGCGCTAGTGGACAGCGTCCAATCTGAAGGCATTTGAGTGTACCGGTACATTGCAACTGAAAGTTGACCTGTGAATGGGAAAATCTTTTCACACTTATTTTTGTCCCAGGGAATTCGCTTTCATTTCATAAACGTGAAAAACGTTTCCCAGAGTGGGCATGGTAGGAAAAGAGTTTCCACAAGATTTTCCCGCCAGCATGACACACTGCAAAAAAAGTGGGAAAACATGGATACCGGTATGGTCACAGGTTTTCCCACAAATGGGGAAATAACTTTCACGCCTTGTGTCATGTGACTCTGAATGAGAAAGTGGATCTTTTCACACGATTTCCCTTCCCGATACAATGTAATTCACTCTGTTAACTTTCCTAATTTTGCAATGTACACTGTACATGTACTGTACATGTACCAGCTGGTGACACCGCGTTTCCCCGAGATTGGCAAATATTACCCTAGACCTGTTAGCACTTCCACATCAATACCGACCATACATGTACACTGTGTGTCAAATATCCCAGCAGTCACCACTTGTGCCATATGCTGTCCTTATTTTGATCCAGTAAAGGCTTCTGCTTGTGTTTTCTGCATACATGTACATCTACTTGCGCTCAGAAGGCTTGCCTACAGTGTCCATACAGTACTACCGGTAAGTGTGGTGCCACGGTCGTTGCTATACGTACCAGTCATCCATGTATGATGGGCGCCAGGTCACATCCAGTGAGTACACCTTACAGATTCCCAAAAGAGACTTGTGTACGTACCGTACAATGTACGTGCACTGGTAAATCCACTGGGTTTGTCCCAAACATGCTCAAGTAGAAACCTTCCAATCATTTTAGGCACATTAACATGTATATTTTTGCAGCTGAAAAGCAACTGGCTGACACAACTGTACATGTACATTGTATGTACTGGTGCATGTAGAGACCTACGGTGAAGCAAGGTACCATACCCATGGACGTATATAAAAAACCTGGACTTGCAAAGCCTCTGTATGAAAAAGAAGCCAACCAGCGGCCATTTTACCGAGCCGAATACAAATGCATGGGTTGGCTCCCTTCTATTGACGTCAGGAAGAACAAAGATGGGTGTTGCTAGGAAAGGTTTGTATTCGGCTCGGTAAAATGGCTGCGAGTGGATTCAATGACTCTATAAGCTGATTAAGGGCGTTGCGAGTCCAGATTTTATTATACACGTCCGTGACCATACCCTCCACCACTTAAGCACCTAGGCTTTCCTTTTTTGTTATTTTTAAACTGACTACAGCCCTCACAGTCAGACCATTCGCAGCCTACTTGTACCGAGATTTGACAATAGAGAGGCTAGAGTCCAGACAAGATAACAGAACGCACATGTACATGTATGTACCAGTGATTATTTGGGGGAAAATTTAGCAATGAGATCTTTGCAAAGTCAGTGGGATTTGTCCCCTAGAAAGCTATAATATCGTACACGTATTTGATAAGCAGAATTAATACGGGTGATTCACAATGGTGCGCCTCCAAGAGTTTGCAAAGCGTCGGCCAATCACGGCGTGTGAAGTCTGTCGACCCAATGCGCGGATTCGGAGAAGGTCGACAGATTTCACGCGTCGTGATTGGCCAACGTGTTGCCAACTCATGGAGGCGCATTAATGTGAATCGCCCGTATTGTCATCAGTGGCAACTGTGCAGACATTCAGCTAACTGCTTGAAGGATTGCGCCACCATGCCATCATCGGAATGATTCAGAGTCATGATTCCTGTACACATGTACCGGTAGGTTGAACAAAACAGTGTAGCATGAAAGTTGTTATTCCTTCCGGCAAAAGTGTAAAAACGTGGCCCTCTCTACTGTATGGTTGTTAGTTAAACTGGCAAGCCTTTAAGACGCAGGCAATTAGACAAACAGCTCAAAAAAACCCTTTACTGTGTGCAGCTCTTCCACAAAGCCAAGGGTACATCCACGTGTACAAACACTGTGCAGGGCTTTTCACAGACGCTGCTTCGAGAACACCCCACCACACAGAAAAGAGTCTCAACCATTCGTGATTTCCCAAGTCACTTTCCGGAGCTCAATTTTCACCAAACTCTGAAAGGTGACACTCTTTTCTTTTCATGAAAGAAAGTAAAATGAAGAAAAGCAGATTAAAAGTGCACCGTTTGTACATGTAATTCAAGACGGAAGAAAAAACCCATTACCGTGATTTAGTTAGCTCTTTATGACTCCCAGACAAAGAAGAGATTAATAATGAAAACTTCATTTGCAATAAGAGATTGGATGTTGTTTACTAAACATGTAATTACCTTCTCCTTCTGTGGTAATGATAAGCCCATAAAAGAAAGAGAACGTGACAAACGAGAAAACATTTTAAATACAGGACCTAAACGACGCGTACTGTACATGTAAGTAATGTGATTTCAACATGGTAATGGTCATGAAGGAATTAAACATTTATAAACCTACCGTAGTTCACCCAAGTGCATCCTTTAAAAATTCCATATGTTTTTATGGCTGGATTATAGAGGGTTTCGTATGGCTGCCCTCTTGCAGGACAGTGCTCGTTTCACAGGGTATCCACGAAGGAGGTTTCCCTTTTGAATAAAGGACCTGCATGCCCTGTAAGATGGCTACCACGCAAAGCCTCTAAGCAACACTCAGGCACCGGTGCTTGCACTGGTCCAATTTTACATGTATGGTGCTGGTTAGCACACTATTTTACGCTAACAGAGAATCCTGTACATTATGTGGAGACAGTAAGCACAGCGAAATACGCTTACCTAATTTGGTTAATATACTTGTGCATGTACATACTCTACAGTAGTGACAAAACAATCGAAATCCCTATGCGGATGCAACTTACCGGTATCCCGACCAGGCCAAGCACATGAAACACAGCTTCAGGTCAGTAAATCTTTCTACCGGAACTAACAGTAAGCACAACATTCCGGCTCCCTGAAATTGGGCCCTTGTCTGTAAACTTACTGGATAGCACATTCTCATATCGCCGTGCACAAACAAATGTCGCCTACATGTATGTATATGTACATGTAGCTCAATGCCTTGGGTCTCCGTGCAATGTACGTACATGTATAGAACAATTGTACGGGTGATTTAACGAAGTTTCAAGGAGTACCGGTATCCAGCCACAGCTGAATTATTTGTAGGTTCGAAGGAATGGGAAAAAAATCACTTAAATGTATATTGTACCTTTAGAGTAAATAGCAAAATAGCGTTAACACGAAACTGCCTGTAAGACACAACAGCCCACTTGGACCACGGTACATGTAGGTCTCCCAGCTTGGAGACTGTATGTGGTCTCCTACATGTAGTTTGGGTTTTGTAAGGTCGGGGGTTCGAATTTCCCTGCTGGTTACATGTTGGGACCTTGGCCTCTCAAGACCCAAGATCGGAAATGGGTACCTGTGAGGAGAGAGATTTTGCTGAGTTTGATTAGCCGCTTGCACCAGAAAATGGCAACATCGAGTCTACTCCCCAGAGAGCTCAGATGGTTTCAGAAATGCCTATAACGAAGTGATTATGTCATGTGCAAAATTGTGCATGTAAAAGGTAATGGCACCAGAACCAGCGCGTGAGCCAACATGCATGCGTGCATACTCCATTCGTTTGCACTACGCTTCCTGGTTCAAAATGACGTCACACTCCGGTTCTCTATGAGGCTCAGTGAGCTGGGCTGATGATGTTTGGTGCCTTGATCAGGTTCCGCAGTAAGTGCAAGCATACATGGAAATACATGTAAGTCTCTATTGTTATTCTTAAGGCTGGTGAGGGAACCACTGGGCCTTTAGGCCTCCAGCTAGAGATGGCGATGAGTGACTTCAAATCCTTGGTGTTGATGCTCTAGCAATCAAGTCAGTATGGGCACTTTCAATCATTTCCCTTGGTCAAAGGTTTAGATGGGCATCATGTGCACCGTGTGGTTATTATTGACCAAATGTCTCAAGGTCATTACACATTTCTTGCCTTTCTTTCACAGCTAACTTCGTTGATTCAAGCCAATGTGCCGTTCAATCCAGCTGTAGTGCATGTATTGGCATTTTTCGGTAAAATGTGTCAAATTTTGGCATTTTTGGTGTTCACCTTTCCTTGGCAACACTTGACTCAGCCGGCATGTTTTTGCTCTGTAGGGTGAAATACCACATGTGCATGTACATGTGCTTTCCTGAAGTAACCGGCTTGCTGGGTCGGTTTCCAGGGCCAGACGATAGCTGAGCTCAAAAGAGTTCCGCGAGTATCAAATGGAACTCAGCTGTGCATAAAAACCAGTAAGTGCTAGGGAAATAAACGAGCGTATTGCTCAAGGAGGTCAGTCGGTATGGCACTGTACATGTTACACGTACATTGTATGTGCACGCCGAGACAGAGAAAAGCCACCGGGCATTACACATCATCAGTTTTCATACCAGCAGGGCCTTGGCTGTACGTCGCGTTACTGTAGTGCAAACCTTAGTGTGGCGTTGACAGAGCAATAGCACAGCCGTTGCGCTAAATACCGTCCTACCACTGCCATTTGGAACAATGTTAGCGCGACATTCCCTGTCGAGCTGAAGGGCTTGCCATGCCAAATGCAATTTACCGAGCTGATTTGATGCTCAACACCATGCTACAGCTGTACCAAACTTTAAAAAAAATGAATCATTTAAGTTTGGCGTAGCAGTAGCACGGCACATACATGTAGCCTAGGCCTAAATGAACATTTACAATGACCCCCCCCAAAAAGGAGGAAGCAAATTATCATAAAGTACTACTAAACTTGACAGTGTCGGTCATTCAAGCCCTACCTGCTTTTCAGCTCTGCTTGATGAGCTTTGGCGGTAAACAAAGAACAGCATATCATCCCTGTGCTCGTCTGACGCTGTCAGGAAATGCTGGGCAAAGACTTGAGTCCAGAAACAGTTGACTTCCATCGGAATGTGCACAAAGCCGTCTGCGACAACATAAAGAATTGTTCTGGTTCATTTCAAGCAGTTTTATCCCCCCCCTCCGCGATGTGCTCGCTTTTCTGTTCACGTATTTTATTCGGTTCTGCTTATCCCTCACAGTCCCTAATCGTCCGATTTCAATAAGATTTAAATGCACACTACAGGGTTAGGGTTTACCGTTTAAATATTTAAACGTGGATGTTTAAACGCCCCACCCTTACCGAGGGTGTCATTGAAAACTTTACAATGTAGATAGTTGACACAAAGTTCCAGTGATGAATTCGTGGTATTCCTTTGATACCAGTATGACCGAGCAGTAATGGGGCGGTTCCGTTCAACGTTTAGGAAAATCTGTAAGCAGATTTGGACCTTTTTTTGTTGAAACAGTTAAATGTGTAAACATCTCACCCTTAGTTCTGTTTTGTTGTTCTTGATTTTTGTTTCTTTAAAGGCACCAGGATGTGAATTTCAAGTGTGCAACGTTCGACGTCTAGGGAACTCTTACATGTACGTGCCGTTCATGTATTGTATGTACTTCTACCAGGGTGTTGCAAAAAAGAAAAATGCCCTCCCAACAATCAACTTTAAATGACTAAACCCCCCTCCTAAAAAATCTTGCATTCATTTCAAGCTGTAAATAAGAGCAACTTTGATTCCAAAGAGTCGGAGTAAAGTGGCCAGGAAATGCCTCAGATTGCACCACAGAGCATCTAGAATCTAACAGTTCCTGCGGCCTTTGAGCGGGCCCTAGATCCTAAGCCATCACGGCTTCGAGCTCCACACATTGCGGAGAATATTCCTCCAGTTGTGACATTAGGGAAGTACTTGGTGTATACATACATGCACATGTACATGTACATGTAGGTTGCTGTCTACGAATCTGTGTACCAATCTACACCACTAGAAATATGCATGTATGTAATTCAAATTTGGGGACCCTGCTCCTACATGAGAGAGCTACATGTATATGTACATACACAGTACATGTACATACATTTTAACTTTTGAATTCACCTTGGTACAGTAGATGACTGTGACATCATGCTCAATAACTGTAGGGTTGATGTTGTCAAAAAAGGGCAGGGTGTTGATTTGAGGGAAATTATGAGGGGAAACTGTGAGTGTTTTAACGCATGACACACGGTGGATTCAACTTTGCACTGCTACTGTGGGTTATAAATCAGTAAGAAAGTCACATTTTCTCACAAATTACAATTTGAAATTTCCAAAAAATAGGGTCAGCGCAATAAAGAGACGGTTGCCGTTGTTTTGGGGGGGACTTACCAATTTTGCAAGATTAAAATGACCCAAAAAAAACTGGGGGGGTTCCCCCTAAGAATATGCCTTCCTCTCCAAGAATTAGATCACTTCAAAAACAAAACAGCTGCCCAGGGAGAAAATATGAGACTCATGGGCCTAGCAAAAGCTTACAACTACATGTAGACTATCTCAACATTAAAAACATGTATGTCCAGAGCCAAAACATGTCAGGACTGTCAAAACATTTGAATAGGGGTCTACACACTTGGCATGCTAGGGCCTACATGTACATGACGGAGGCCCCTAAGTTGGGAAACACATGCAAACATGGCAAACAAGCATATTACAATACACTTCCAGAACTGTAAGGTTTATGCAAGGTACGCATACATGTACATGTACACTGTAAATAGTCATATCCAATATCAGCATTTTAGCTGAGATTTGAAAAGTGGGGGTGCAATCTTGTTAGAGTCAAAAATTTGTGTGCCAAGCACGCAACACAAGCGCGCAGCGCAAAGTCCCTTATGGCCGGGATCCAGGGCCTGTGTAGGGGCCCTAGAAGCTCTGCCTATTTTTGATGCTCTTTGGTGGTCTCTGGTGAATTTCTGACATTTTGTCATGAGATTTTTACCTTTCAACCAAAAAATAACAGCTATTAGAAGAAAATTTAATTGTAAAACTGTCTTCAATTGTTGTTTTATAAAGTGTGATTAATCAGTCCTACAACAAAGAAGCAAATAATGAAAAACATCTTTGAATAGATTTCTCATAACCACTTAAATATTTTGTTTTCAAAAAAATGGTACGCAGGTAATGTACATGTAAGTCAAAACTTGACACACGTTTTTGTGCCTTTTTTGCAATGCATGTACATTGCATTCAGATTATAACGTGATTTATAGCAAACAAAAATAAAAATGATATAAAATGAATCCCAGTATTTCCACATGTACATGTACATGCACGTTTCCTTCGGCAATTTGGCTAGGAACAACCAAATTGAGTACAATACAAGTACTTGTCGTACATACAGTACACAGCACATGTACACACATGTACATGTACATGCACACTATCATGACTGTACACGTACGCACGTACATGTACACCACAGACAGGCCACGCGCTCGTGCTTGTGCACGAGTCTGAACACGGCATCGGAAGAGATCGACTTTTTTTTCCATCGTTAAGGGAGAAAAAAACGAGCTTTATGCTGATTATTGACAATAACAAAGATTATGTGTACATGTACTGGTACATGTAGGTCAACCCTTAGCTTCAAGAAGAAATATACTAATATACAAGATACTGAGCAAGCCACACAAGCCACGAAACGATAATATGTCAACCTTGTCCCGTGCACTACCTCGTGTGAGAGTGGGCACAATATGGCGGCTAACAATCGCTATGGAACGAGGTTGATTACATGCACATGTATGATCGATCGCTGGCTCCAAGTATGGCTCCCTGTGTTCATTTTGTTACAAATTGATAAATCGGTCACATAGCTCATTATTCATAAGTAAGGGAACCTGGCTGCTGGCCTCGATACGAGAAAACGTCCAAACCGTAGTCCCAGAGTACATGTGCGTACACTGTACTTTACTGCAGCGTATTTTCGATTTTGGAAAATTTGGAAAGATTTTGGGTTGATGGGGGAAAAGCATGGAGAAAAGACTGAATTTTAGCTTAAGATTTTATTTTCACATTTTTCGGGATCAAGACTACTCAAGCATGTCAAGCGTCGAATAAAGTAGCGCACGGCTTGCTTTGCACCCCGAACTGCAGTGCCTGGCTGTGTTTGAAAAAATGGGCCCTGATTTCACAAAACTGGCCGTGCAAAACACAGCTACATGGCTCGCTGGCTAAAACGCTGTCCAACGTGGCGCTACATGTACTGTACATGTACTTTGGTTTGCATGAAATTTCTATGCCATTAAATCGACTTTTCCGCTATAATTTCATGAGGTCTCGCGGGATACAATTTTGTATGGAATGAAGGGAGGGGGTCATTTACACTATACCATTTAAAATGGTAAAATTTATGAGAATTTTCCTTACCCACTTTCACTAGGAAAGGGTGTGCGATGGCCTCAACATGACCAAAATATGTTTGTTGGAAAAAAAAAATCATTTTACTGAGGGTAAAGATGGGACTTCGATCAGCAGAAATTATGAATTTGTCCTGGCAAACGCATTTCCACTACTCCGACGACTGTTTCCAGTACGTGTAATGTGTTGTCCCATGAAACGTCCCGTCCACACGACGTATGAAATAAGAGACGAGCTGTAGTTGGTGAACGTCACCAGCACACCATTCAACCAATAGAAATTTTTCTCTCATTCGAGAGCGAATGGAAACTGAATAGAAAGAGATGGGAGCCATGTTGTAATTAGTGAAGCTGCCACACTACTGACAACGATGACCTTTAAAATGACATGACCTGGTGACTTGGGTGAACTGAGCAGGCAGTCATGGACACGGGTATGGGTAAGGAAAATTCTCATAAATTTCACCATTTAAATGGTATAATGTATATGAACCTCCCCCCATCCCATATAAAAATGCATCTTGGGAGATCTCGTGAAATTACAGGGGAAAAATCGGTGTATCGGCATAAAAATTTCGTACAAACCGAAGCAGCACCATACCAGATATGACTATTTACGTTGCTGTCTGTATTACTAGGTTTGTATAAAACTTGTAGTTCTGGAAGTAGGCTTAATTACAATACATGTAAAAAAATCAAGACATCCAAACAAAATAAAGGCTTCATGCAATGTCAACTTCATTCTGCACATGGTGAAGCAAGCAGGCATAGTACATACAGGCACATCAATACCGTTGCAACACCGCAACCAAACTCAGAACTGAGTCATGTCAATCAACTGCATGCATCGGTACAGCAATGACTAAGTCAAGACATCATGTGACAGTTACTGTCATTGTCATTAGCGTCAACCTCACTAAGCCAATATATACGTGACGCGTCGACGGTGTACGAGTTAGACTGACAAATATCACGATCATGCAAGAACCACCACCGAAACACCGACATATTGGTGATGTTCCCACCTCGCGTGCCCGTTTGTGAGTCTGCTACGGTACCTTCGACAATATCTGGACAGTTGGCCTTCCCCCGCTCCATGATAATGTCGGAAATCATCCGCCGAAAAGTACTTTCCCTCCTGTTTCGGACAAATCCCACACCCCCGTTCGCTGCCATCTTGATGTTTTGATAATTAATAGTCTGATGACACTGGCATGAATATTCATCATTAAGTTATTTTTATCAATAGACGGCGCTATTTCAAAAATAAGCAGCTGGGGAATTTACTTCCACTTGTTCCGAAATGCATTGGGCAAGCTCTTTGCTGCTGCTTAAACTAAGATTTTCGTCATTATGTATCATTCCATAGAATTTGTAATAATTTTGGATTATAAAAGCATGGTTAGGTTAAGTTGTGGATAATCAAAAAAAAAAAAAAAAAAAAACAAAAACGGGTCAGAAACAGCGCCCTCAATTGGCAAGAAAATTGAACACATGTTTTTCGATGCGCCGGGCGAGCGCGAGCTGGCACTGTTCGGTGTAATGCACCTTTATCTCAACAGGCATCCGAACAGAGCTGGGTTCTTTCCTTCATAAAAGTTACTCAGCAACGTAGCAGGTAAACAGACATTACTGTGGCCCTATCTGAAGTCTTCTTTTTTGTTTTTGTTAAGAAGAAATGACCACGGATGAAGGCTGGTTCATATACTCGCTGTGCACTTGACGTATTCACTGCGTACGCAGCGCGAAGGTCGAATATTATTATTAATTACATCATGATTACATGTATTGTATGTCTCCAGTATGTGAAGGGAAAAGCAGTGCGTAATGAAAAAAATGCGCGCCCCTGCGCGCAGTTTGTGAAAATAATGGATAGTGCATACACACCAAATGGATGTGTGTTTTGACAAATTAAAATTTGTTAACTTTTGTCAGATACATGTACACAGCCAAGACTTGAGTTGAGAAAACATAAATAAAGGTAGAATGAACGTCAAATGCGGCATTTACATTACACGCTGCGTGTGTGCGAAGGCAGCGAGTATGAACCAGCCCTAAAACTGACATGACTATCTGTGCACTGTAGCTGTAGCCTGTACTTAGGCCCAGGCCTAACGTTACATGTGATGTATATCGCCCCCCTCCGTTTAAATAGTAAATTAGTTGAACTGACTCAGGCCTACTTTCAGGATTAACCACAGAGAAAATTTATAGGTTCAGAAGTCTGTCACCAAGCACGCCAAGGGGAGGAAAAATGTGGATGGAACTAAGAAAAAGATTTGGGTAGCCTAGTAATTAGAGATTGAGGATACCCAGTCTTGCTCATGTAACACTGGACCGTTGAAATTCCTTTGCATCTTGCAGGAAGCTACACCAGGGTTTAGCCAGCATCAGGCAGCCAAAGGTGTCTCTGGTGATCGATGTCCTCGGATCATGAGTCCTCCGACATTGAGGGCAGTCCTACCCCTCGCACGTCCCCTGCCCAACCTGCCTGGTGGTCGGACTCAGATGGCCGTCGCTCAGCTCGAGATGTGGCAGATGTCGACGAATCGCCTTGGTGGGAATCAGACGGTGAAGTTGAAAAGCAGCAGTACGTTTCTTGTTCTTTTTTTTGTCTTTGAAAACATTCAAGAAAATTGAGACGTCAGGTGAAAATTTCAACGGAGTAGAGCCAGGATGTGGGGCTGTCTCAGTTGTTTTTTCTTGATGAGTTACTAAAAAGGTCATGAGTTTTCCTGTTTATCATAAAAACCCAAAGGTTATGTCCGAAAATCTTTTTACATGTACAGTATATGCCAGTCTGTAAAAGATTTCCTAAAATGCCTTTGGGCAGCCCATTTTTTGTCCACATATTTACAACTGTGCCAAGTATACTGTTTTCACTAGATCTTCACGCCATCTAGCCCAGTCCAGCTAGCTCATACAAACCGAACTTTCGTCAGAAGAAAACAAAAATTGCTGTGGCAAGTATTGCCATTTTTAACATATTATTATTTTTTTATCAACGAAAACAGCAATTCAGCGGAATAAACTGAATTCATAACAGCAAAATATCTAAGTTCTTTGCAAATTTTGATGTAGAAATACTGTAGATGGTTTTGTCATGGATGACAGTTTGGGTCCCCCATGTACCAGCTTGTAAATATGCGTGTAACTTGTTTGATCCCAGCGTTCGAGCGGCCAACATACGAACAACAAATCGAGCTGTTCGTGAACATACGGGAACAAGCCGCCCAAACTCGGCCTTTATGTATGATTTCATTCTGCAATACTTGCAGGTTGTGCAGTGACAGTCCCAACATTTTGCCGAGTCCCTGTCGCAGAGCCTCTAGTGAGTCATCAGTTACTCCTACTTGGTGGGTGGAACCCTCGTCCAGAGAGCTCAGCACATCCGGTGCAGAGGTGGACGGTGGCCGAGAACACTGCTTTCTCGGTCCCAGCACTGAAGCAGGCAGCGAGCGGGAAAGAGGTGGTGATAAAGACGGGAGTCTGTCCGAGTCTTGGAAGAGCCGAAAGAGATCAAGGTCCGTCTGATCAAGAAAATTAAGAGCCAAAATAATTTGGTAACGTCTCAAATTTAGGGATTGTGAATACATTTTAGTGGCAATATCACATTCTCAAATTGGGACAGTATTCCTACTTGGGTTGGATTTGTTCCTCCTTACTATTTTGGTATTTCTTTTTGGAATATAAACTGGTTCCCTTCTGTGTCAATAATATTGACGTTTGGTAGCCTTCAACTGTAAAAATAGAGTACATGAAAGACAGAATGCTTTCAATGCCCCCTTCTGTTTTGAAATACAGCGAGCACACAGCAGTCAAATTAAATCAAAGTTGTGCAGAAGTTGAGTTCAATGGGAAAAAAGGGTCATTCTATAAATTTGGGGTCCAATTTTGTTCCCCTCCCTGTTACGTCAGACAGAAGATTTTTAATGTTTAGAACTCACTGTTTAATTTATCCCAAGACTGAAGAAGTACTGCAAATTACATGTACCTGCCAAACAAATGAAAATAGTTTGAAATCAATTTTGGTGATACGTCCCTTGTCAAACGTGTCCGATGGTATACATGTCAGAGGTCACAGGGACGGAAAAATGTCACACTTTGGACCCCAAATTTATAGAATTACCCATAAAGAAAAATTGAAC
The DNA here is from genome assembly GCF_054643075.1 of Acanthaster planci. Lineage (NCBI taxonomy): Eukaryota > Metazoa > Echinodermata > Asteroidea > Valvatida > Acanthasteridae > Acanthaster > Acanthaster planci. The sequence continues at coordinate 2,509,213 of NC_141796.1, forward strand.
TTTATTTGAATCACAATGCAGGTTGACGGAAATGCAAAGAACAGCTGTATGTATCCATAGGCCCATAATTTATAATTATTCAGGACACCACTTAAAAAATCAACAAAATGGGTCTAGAAAGTTTCAATTGTAAGTTTTGGAAGCAGAGGTTGAGTCATGTAACCGTGGTGTCTGCCGGACATAAAGATGTCTCCCAGTTGGGACTGAAGCCCTTCCCACTTGAAATCCATTTCCAACGTAGACCAGGTGCTGTTTTTACGTGGCACTGATGCGGTTTCCAGTTGGAAAACATGCTTTCCCTTTTGAAATGCATGTTGTTCCGACCTGTTGCCCCCACTTGGAACACACGTACACACCATCCGCGCTTTGGAAGCATGCTTGCTCTCTTTGAGCTCAAATTAGCCCAACTTTGTGCACACACTGTAGGTCCTATTCGTCAGGGCATATCTAGGCAAGTTTTAACGCAGTTTCACCAGCCCACAATAGCATCCCACTCATACAACCTCGTGGAACCAGTTATTTTAGCAAATCCTGTCGCCACTCACATTGTGCTATGGATTGCCACTCGCCTTGCATTCACAGCCTCTACAATCTTGTCCAACAATATTCAGGTCACTGATTTACTGATGTACATGTATAGCCATCAAACTCTCCAGTGGTTTAACAGCACAAAAAGATGCATGAATGCCCACAGTCACTCTGTTGTACAGTTTTCTATATATGGAACACAATTATGCACAGGTTCAAATGACATAGGCTCTTTTATGGGGTCCTCTTCACTGTAGGTGGTTTATGCACAATTATGCACATGAAACAGGGAATTAATTTTGGAGTTTTGCCCTGCCAGACGTGTATTTTAACACTGCATACTCAGTGTATGCCCCCGAAGACTTGTGACAAAGCCACAAATGTACTCGGGTGGGACCCACGACCTCCTGCTTACTAGTGAAACAGTGAGGCACAGTTGTTGGATAGCACAAAAGTGCAATCTGATATTCCTGTGAGGGATAGTTGGTGTAGTGCACAATATGACACAGCTGTGCTTCTTTGTCCAGTTTACAATCTGACCCCAAGAGTGACTTCAGCATAGGAGGGGTTTTAATGAGACCATGCCCAAGGACCCAGTTTGAAATGGTTGACTTCATGTATACCGTGAAATCGTCCATCATTCAAGAGACATTGGTTTACAGTGTATAGTTAACTGTATTCGTTATTCAAACTTGCGCCCTGTTTGTAGTGTTAGCATCTCCGGAAACATTCAGAATTGCTTCATTTTTTCTGGTAAACAGGTTTCGAGTGTCGTCTTTTTTGTTCTATTTGATGTTTGATAGGGAGCAATCACATCAATCAAGCATGTGTCAGAGGGAACCACCGCTTAGCAAACCAAAGTTGGAACCACCATCTCCGAACGCTGAACCACGCTCTGTCCTCCAAGACCTCAAGAGAGGCATCTTCCAACCCATCCAGTCATTCCTCCTCTTCTTCAATGTGGACCTCCTGACCAAAATTTGTGATCTGACCAATGCCGAGGGGTGGCAGAGGATCCTCCAAGAGCCCTCTCTCGCCAGCGAAGACGGCTCCTGGAGCGAGGTGACGGTGAAAGAGATGTACGCATTCCTGGCGGTGGTTTTGATGATGCGGCAGCGCCCGGATGTCTGCTTTGGAGCCTTCTGGCGGGAGCAACCAGACCAGTCGGGCTGCTGGCCTAGGGAGTTGATGAAACGCAGTCGGTTTTTCACCCTCCTCAAAGTGCTCCGGCTTCATGTATCAGAGCACATGGACGACACTTCCAAAGTTGACGTGACCTACCAACGGACAGCAGCAGACAGCGAAATCCAGCAGTCTCAATCCAGTTTCATCAAAGATGGTTTGCCACCGAAGGGACTGAAATACATCTTTGATCACATGGAGAGAATATTCCAAGTTTTCTTTAATGAGTTTGAATTTCAGTGTTTTGAGGATGTCTCGTTGAGTGATCAAAGTTATCAGGTGCAAATGCAAAATTACATGCGGATCTCTCCGTCGTCTTTTGACACACCCGTTGATAAAACCTTAGATTCCCAGTCAAAGTCGGAGAAGGTAAGCCACGTGGAATCGATCACAGACTTGGCCACTTGCAACAGAGCAATATCAGCTCAGGGAAGCTTAACATCCAACCAAGTTGAAGAATCAGGAAAGAGAGAAAATGAGCTGGGCTCATCCAAAGTGAGATCAGAAGAACGTGAGCGGGATGGAAAGCTGTCAGATCTGGCATCAAGTACTTCAAGCAAACTGCCTTCCATTCACAGCAATGGTATGTCCAAGATAACGCGCATGTCAAACAAAATCAAAGTAAGATGGCAGCAGGGTAACCTTCTGAGTGTGATTATTACCAAAGATAGTACCAGGGCCTCTCCAATCACCTTGAATGCCACGACCGACAAGTATGGGAGTGAAGATGGACAAAGCGGATCACAATCCTGGAAAGAGGTCTTTGTACCCTGCCCAGAGTTGGTGTACCGAGATTGTGCTTTAGGATTGCCTTGCAATACTACAGACTCGGTTAGTGGAGATCGTTCTGGCTGGGAAGGGCTTGGGAAATCATTCATCTATCACTATCTGCACTTAGCCGTTTACTTTGCTTCATCCAGAGAAGTCACGCGAATGCATCTAGGATCAAACAAGTTGCTAACAGATTTAGATTCTTTAGAACGGATCATCAAAGGCTTGGCTTTACTTGGAAAACCAGATTCCATTTTGCAGTCGGATTCTGACAGCGAAGCGAGCGAATCAGACACAAGTTGCTACATGATGTCAACGGACCACAGCGACAGTGATGGCCTAGACGACCAGGACTGCAAGAATAAGGAAGGGCGACCGAAGCCGCATAAGTATGTGCAGGCCCGCAGCCGGGTGGGACGCAAGTGCGCCCTCTGTTGGGCACTGTACCAGGAGTCGCGACAGGTCCACACGCGCTGCACCCGTTGCGGCTGGCACCTCTGCCTGTCGCAGTTCCGCAATTGCATGCAAGAGGCACACCAAGACAAAGAAATAATGAAGCAGCTGTGGGACAAGGACGCCAGTGATGTACAAAGTACCAGTGATACAAGTGAAACAGTGAATTCATAGGCGTTTATTCCAATTTCAGGTTTGTGGATGTTTCTACAGCAGAGAATTGGCTTCAACTCAGGGAATGAAAGTTATAAAATATTAGATAACATAATTTAAGAACTCACAGACTTCCTTCTGGAAAGCCAGAGAATTACATTTATATCATACATGCACCATCAGAATATTCCAGTATCAGTGAGGTCACCAGTGGCCCCCCCACGTTTTTGACTGATGGGCTAGCCTTTGGGTGGGGCATAATGGATCAACCTGTGAAAAGCTCGTGCCTCATAGTCGAACAACTTGCCCACCCCCTGAGCCCTTTGAAAATCATTCTGCCACCAGCACACACTATCACACAGTAGAGGGTGCAGTTTACAGAATGTGCCCACATTCAAAACTAACAGACTGAATACTCAGCAAAACACTTTGCTTTGTGGAATCGAATGCATCTCGGAATCAATTAAAGTGATCTTGATCCACAGAGGCGTGTTGGCCAAAAGAATGTTTTCCAGGACAGGAAAAAAGGCCAGAAAGGTTTTTTTCCCAGTTTAATGAACTTGGATATTGGCTATGCGAGTGTATTCAATTGTATTGTCCTCTTTAAATTTATTTACACTTGTTTAAGTAACTTTTTACAAAGCCATTTGGAGAAGACTGGTGTAAATATTTGTGCAATTTGTAGTATTTTTAACTGAAAATAAATATGACTTGTAAATAAATTTTGAAGAACATTCACATATTCTGGAGACTTTAATTGACTGATTTCTGTATTTGTTGGCTTTGTTACAATTTGTTTTTGGGGGGTGCTCTTTGTCAAAAGGTTGGAAGACCCTGTAAAAAACACAAAATCATATGGGGTCTTATTTTGCATATAATCAACAGCGACAATGCTATGTAGTTCCCTGCCCCTCCCGGAACAAGAATTTCCAAACCCTCCAGCAACAAATCCAGGATCCCGAGATACAGCAGTCCCTTAGAGTTTGATCTGTACTCTGGTATATGTTTCTTATAAAATTTGCTGTCCTTTTAATACCCCTGGCCTACACTGCAAGTGGAAAGTAGCGAGGAGAATCATCGATTGCCCTAAGTCAATACCCTCGCCTTGAGTGCAAGTCTGGTCACCCTCCCTCGTGCAGATGCCCCGCCCCTTCTTCTTTGATTGGAGCAACATGTTCATGAGAGGACTTGGACAAGTCAACACGGTAATGCAGTCTGGCGCCTTGCTAAGAAGTTAATCCGGCTATGAACAGCATAGGGGAGGTGTCTGGGCTGAATACACGTGTCAAAATTGGTAAAAGTACCCGCGATATAACAGTGAACACTTAACAGAGGGTCGATCATGAACACGAAGGTGCAGTGACTGCTTATTGAATTTACCAAATAATCTCCCAGTTTATTTAAGCATGGTCTTTTTGAAATATTTTAATGATTTTTCGTTGGAGTTAGCAGAGAACAGAAAGTCTAGGAGCCGTAACGACCGTATAAACCGTCAATTTCCAAACAAAAAGTTGCAGTTGACTTGATCATGCTGATCGACTGATCGATGAATGATAGACGTGATTATGGATCATTGGATGGTGGTTGAAGAAGTTGACAACATCGTTGGATATGTCACATTGTCCTTGTCACTTATCAGCATATTATTAGGCCCTATTGTGAACACAGTGAAGGGCATGGGACCCATGATGAGTCATGGGGGTCATGACTGGGGTAGGCCTAGGGCCTGCTTCCAGGCACTCTCGATGTACATAGACCTAGGCTATCATGAGGCCTATTGCCAGCTAGCTCATGTGCATGTTACGCTCCAACTATAGCATCAGTCCATACTATAGTTGGACCCATCCCAACTACAGTTGCGTCCGTCCCAACTAGAGTGCTACAGTTGGGCCGGCCCAACTACAGCAGAGAGGTCCTGTGTGCATGATGTGCCCAACATGTGCCAAAGTCATATTGTTTACAAATGTCATGTCATTGGTTATAGGGCTAGATGAACAGATGAAGTGCCACATTTTTGATGAATTGTGTCAAGTGTGAGACACATTGACTTGGATAATGTTGAGACATTTCCCACAGACATTGCTCAACAATAGTTGGGCAAGCCCAACTGCAGCACTACATTTGGGACCGTCCCAACTATGGTTGAGACTTGTGCTATAGTTGGGACGTAACACGTACATCATGGTACATGCATGGTGTACATGTACATCATTAACATGGTATATGGCACAACGTAGTAACACTTACTCGAGAACTGTGGGGTTCATCATCCGCCGCACGAGTGTAGGCCTACACCACAGTTCTAAGACTTGGGGTTGACTAGCCCGATGAGTGCAGCCTGGATACTCGCCTTGCTCTATGCGACTATGATACACCAAGGCAAGTATCCAGGACACACTCGTAGGTATAGGGGTAGACAGCCCTGTGTGTCTGCCTGACAGTCATCATGGCCACAACAGATTCTGGATGGTGAAATGATTGGCACGATTTCGCTGGTCATGCCGGTTGCCTGATTTGCAGTAAATAAAATAACTTCTGTGAGACTAAGAGCTTACATGTTTTTTATATACTTCTAAAAACTGGAAGTCCCCCAAGTGGGAACAAAAGAAATCAACTAATGGGTAATTCCAGAAATTAGGGGTCAATTTTTTTCGTGCCCCTGTCACATCTGACATATGATTTTGTAAGATCAGAACACATTTTCTAATTTCTATGAGTGATGAATTTATGCAAATTACCTGCCAAACAAAAAGTTACATCGTTTGAAATCAATTCCAGTGATATTTCCACGTCAGATAACGAAGGTCAGATGTAACGGACACAAAAATGTCACACTTTTGGATCATTAATTTCTAGAATTACCCTAATACACGTACATGTAAAAACCATTTGAAGTTTTATGTAGTCCCATGATCAGATTTGTAGACATGCATTTACTGTACTTATGTCTTTTTTTAAGGGCAGGATTGATGATCCATGATCGCAGCTTTTAAAAAATGGAGGAAGTTCATATACTCCAGGTTCCAGTCCTTAGTGTGCCAGAGAAGCCTCACATTTGTGACATTTGTGGTAAGGGGTACCTCCACGCCAGCAAGCTTGTGATCCACCAGCGTGTCCACACGGGCGAGAGACCATACACATGCGACCTATGTGGCAGGAGCTTTGCCGAGAAGGGCAGTCTCAAGAACCACCGCCGCACGCACTCGGATCAGAAGCCGCATGCCTGTGATATCTGCGGAATGGCGTACACCCGTAGGAGCGGCCTACTGGTCCACATGCGGGCCCACTCGGGAGACAGACCGTTCATCTGTGGCCTGTGCGGCCGGGCATTTCCGCAGCAGAGCGATCTGGACAAGCATAGCCTCTCCCACAACAACAGCAGGCCTTACAAGTGCGACATCTGCGAGAAGGCCTTCGACTTTCGCAGCAAGCTCATGACTCACCAGCGGATGCACAGCAGTGAGAAGCCTTTCGTCTGCAACATATGCGGCAAGGCCTACTCACAGCGAAGCAGCCTCAACAACCACCGGATCACTCACGCTGACGACAAGCCCCACAGCTGTGACGTTTGTGGCCGCTCGTTCAACCGGAAAACTCACCTCATGGCCCACCAACTAACCCACTCATTTGTGTGCGGCGACTGCGGCCGCTGCTTCTCAGATGAGAGCGATCTCAGCAAGCACCAGCTCACTCATGAGAAGCCATACTGCTGCGAGTTCTGTGACAAAGCCTTCAAACACTCCAGCAAACTCCAAGCTCACAAACGCACTCACACGGGCGAGAAGCCCTTCATCTGCCAAATCTGCGGGCGGGCATTCTCACAACCGGGCAGTTTAAAGACTCACCAGGCTATCCACAACAGAAACCACGCCACACAGCTGCAACTCGTGCAGCAAAGCCTTTGCCAATCTGAACAATCTCATCACACACCAAAGGAGTCACAGTGATGAACAGTAGTTCTTTGTGGCATTAGCGTCAAAGGTTTCTGTACCTCAGTGGACATTTAAACGTTACCTCACCCACAATCAATCAGTATAAAGTCCTTTCTACAATCCCAAAACAGAGCCTCAAATCCTCCTTGTAAATAGGGGATTGTGAAAGATTGTGGTTGTGAATGATTTTGAAGGAAGCATTGTCCTCAAGGTCAAGGGTTTGACCTAAGCTTGGATGGTATTGTATTTTTAATACCCCGATATTCGTGATAAAAATACTGCAATGTATTCACTAATACCGCAATATTCTGTGAAGTAGGGTATCAGGTGTGCGTAATCAAACAGCAAGGGTGATAAGTAGCGACTCCTGGGAATGCCAACAACTACTGACTTCCAGTCCCACTCTAAAAGCTGCACCAAAGCCACAAACACAATGACGGGGGACAGTGAAACTTCAAAGGGTTTTGGCTGGTGGGTGCAAAGTTATTGCTAAGTGATAGAGCAGACATGACACTGGGTGACTTTTCCCACAAAAGATGGAGTGAAATATGACAATATGGTGGTTTTCCTTTATTCTCAAAGCATAGTAACAAGAATATCTTGGTATCGAAATTCCATACGGTATATTTACCGGTATTTCAGTACTTATGGATCACCACACCAGTCGGTATTTTTCGGTATTGAAAAATATCGTCACTATTCGGTAATACTGAAATACAATCCAAGCCTAGTTTGACTTTGTGCTGTTTATGCTCAGCCATGCTTAGTGTAAGATTTCAGCTCTCCCAGTTTTGCAAAATTTAAGTTTTACAGAGAAATGTACTCAGCCGAGCACTTCAAGAGTATGTTTGTCCTAAAAACGTAAGTAAACAGTGATGGTCTGAGTCAGGATTAGCTGCTTCGTAATCTGACCTTTGTCAATGTACCATGAAATGCCAATGTACAGTATTTCAGCTTTGTTCCCTCCTGACTAGTTAAATATTTGGCCGAGAACGTGGTACTCGAAAAGTACTGGACCACAACACTAGCATCACGCCCCATTTAAAGAAGCAGTCCCTCTTCCACCCTGCAAAATCTGCTAAACTTACCGTCAGGTTCTAGATTCTGAGAAATAAAGATAGCATTTTAGCACAAGATGGCCATCCCGCCGTGGCATTTGAAGCAAGATGTGGGACGGAGAGAACCCCCCCCGCCTTTGTGTTGGTCATTGCTTGATCGGAATCTCAGGAATTCTTTACAGACTTCTAGGGGGGTGTGTTGGGTAACAATAGTCTAGAGTGTGTATAGGGATTGGACAGGTAAGGGAGGTACCCCTCCGTCCCATATCTTGCCTGGTATACGCCGTGGCAGACAAACTTTGTGTCCGATAAATAAAATGGGACCTTAAAATCACTGCCCCGTAGCAATGGACATATATGTACGGACGAGGGTGTGAAATGTAAGACTTTTTCTTTCTTTGATACTTTTCCTTTCGGAAGAAATTAATAAAGTATTCTTAAATACTTGTAGTTAAAATTGCATCAAAGGTTCATTTATATCATTGTCTTTTAAAAGGCGAATATGTCATGTGGTCATTTTTGTGGTCATTATCACTGTGGTGTCGTCATTGCCCTTTTTTGGGGGGTCCAATAAATTTCCAGCAAATAGTTTGATTACTTGTTATTCTGCCTGGTGCAAAACCAGCCCCACCCGAAGAACAATAAACATCCCCTTCTGAGAGCTGAGTCTGGATTTAAGTCCAACCCTGACCCCCTCCACTTTGTCTGCCAATTGTGGAGTCTTCCCAGCAAATACAGGAAAAAAATATATGTTACAATTGTGAACAAGTGCAAACGATGACGAAACATTACATAACACATTGTTGACAATGGTACATGTAATGGTGTAGTCACAGTTATCTTTTATAATTTCCACCCATCACTTTTTGTTTAGAGCAGAGGGGGTTTCGACCCTGATCCTCCCCCCATCCGAGCCTGCAACCTTTTATCAAGGAAGCAATATCATCCTGAACATGAATGAATTTGTCTTTAATTTCATGTGTTTCATATCACCAGGCACTAGACATTCACTAAAGGAGTCCGATCCATACGAAAGCCCTAGGGCCATAGTGTTATGTTTTCAAAAAGTAAAGCACCGTCCGTATACGGTAATTAACCTCGTTTTATACTATATAAGGTGTATTTTGTTATCCAAGTTCCTTTTAACAATATATATTTTCCCAGTATATCCTTTATGACAAGATCTATTTTATTAGAAAAAATTATCCTATCTGGGGAAAAATTTCCATGTGACAAATTTTAAAATTGTTTTTTTTTTTGGGGGGGGTGATGTTCCATCATTTTTTATGCGACAATTTCGGTTTCGTTTTTACAAGATGTATACACTGCAGTTGCATGTTACTTAGTAAAAGTTTGTAAAGCCCTACTCCAAGAAGAACTCTTTCGTTTTTACTTGAAATCCTTTTATAATTTGTAGGCCAAAGTAAGCTTAGATGAAGTTATAGCTTATGTCAGGATATTAAACACCAACTAGCTGCATGGTTTATCGGACGGCGTTGTCTGGTAAAAATGACCTTGAAAAAATATGTCTCGTAACCTTCTGCTGTTAAAAATAGATCTCATGAACATAAAGTTGGAAAATTGGATCTCCTAAAAAAGGACCTAGAAAAGTATAACTGTCTTTGTTGAAACGAATTGAATAAAAAAAAGTTTAACAATATATCTCATAGAACTTAAACAAGAACTAAAATCTCGTTCGTAGAAACTAACTTGAATAATAAATCTCGTGAAAGGAATTTAAACACTAAGATGTTTTATTTTTTTTTTGAAATTGTATACTTCATAGTTTTACAGTTCTACTATCAAATGAAAGTCAGGATACCGACAAGGAGACGCATAAAAGTCAAGCGCTGTATGAAAATTAATCGAAATTTCTTCCTCAACACAAACAATCTGGCATGTCAGTGACCTGCTGGGCGATCTCTCCAAGTTCCAACTAATAAGTTATTAATAGCATGGTGGTTCGATGATGGCGCTGGGGAATAAATTTCAACAAGTTCACCCTTTGAAGGTTTTATGCCCGCAGAATTTTGACACAGCATTCATCACTTTTTTATGGTGGGTAGTTGTTGCGCCAATTAGACTAATACACAATAACATATGAACTAAAAATTCAAAAAATGCCAAATCAAATCGTTTCAATTGGTTCAAATTGCCGGAAGAGTCCCGGCGAACCCTCGACATTAATGGAACAGTCCATATGTCACATGATTTGCCCGAGGTCTCCAGCTGACCTACTTGCGAAATTTTCCTCACTCGATGTTGAAACTGTACTTGAGAGTGAATGAAGTCTACAAAGCCCGCGAAGATTTCAGCTGGGAATCCTCAACGTCGGTGAAGACGAGGGGCATTCCTGTTCACCTCCTCGAGACCAGACAGGCTAGGGCCTTGTTGCATTCCCAGGATTTGTGGGGTAAGTTAACCCTTTGTCCGAAACAACTCGGCAGTGTTGCTACTCGGACATGTCGGACCAGGTGACAGCATACTAGCACAGTCAGTCAACTTTTGCACTGTTAATCATGTTAGGCCCACCAGTGCCACGTCCTGCTGACGTGACCAGGCGGCTGAGAAGCGAGACTGAAGAGGCCTACACGACAAGTTGTGTATATGTGGGCCTGCATGGCTCTTGGCCTAGCCATACATGCCATGCTACTTGCTAGCCTAGCCTAGGCAGCCTCTCACAAACTCAGTCTCAACCTTATCAACTAGTATGATGCAGGCCTAAACAAATTACCACAGTGTATAGCCATAGTTAGTAGCCTAGGCATCACTCAAGTTTTGCTAGGCCTACATTTTGATTGTACAGAATTTCTCTGCTGCCACGAATAATATTGTTACATCACTATTAAGTTAGATTATTTTTACAAGTGCTTTTGGGGAATGGTTTGATATTTCTCCCAGAACTCAACTGTGAGCCACACTCTCATGACTCTCTGAGACTCTGTGATTCATGTCACAGGTCGTGATTGTTATTGGTTTGTAACGCTATGGAATTTTGATTGTCATGATTGTGCCCAGTTATTGCACCTAAAACTGCATTTCTCTCAACATGCTCAATCAAATCTTCCACTCCCAACCAAAAGCCTTCAAAATGCATGGTTGATGGACCGTGTAACTGGCTATTTTGGGCAAAATCCAGACCTTTTACTTACTTTCCTGCCTCTCTTCACAAACCGATCTGCGCATCTGAGCTGAGCTACATAATGTGGCGTATGTCCAACGACACAACCTCATTTCCATGGCATGGTTGAGATCTTGCTGCACCGTGTTGATTCCCAGTGAAGGAGCGTGCACTCAGCCAATGGAGTTGAGGTTGCCAATGACGCGATATTGGACCGGTTGCCGTCCTTGTACAGTACATTCGGAGGACTGCGACTGGACAGGAACCAGTCTTTACCGTGTTAACGGCCATGGGCCACATTTATGCAGCTCAGATGTGGTGTGTATATATGTGGTTTACCTCGGTTCCTATTAGCGTTTTAGCATAAAAGAGCTAACCCCACCCAAAATCACCAGTTGATGCCAAACCGAAATCAATGTAAACTGGTTTATTTGTTGCACAAAAGCGAACGTGAATTCGTGACACAAAGGTGTCGGGACGTCACATCTGCTTCACTTTTGCATTTCCCTTAACCCTAAGCCTCCTCAATCCTCCAACAGGTGAAGGATTCAGGAGGATTAGGGTTAAGTATGTATTAACTGGCCTGAGCCTGACAAAATGATGGACAAAACTGATCCATCCCAGAGTCAGTTTTTTGGGGGGTCGGGTCAGGATTTCAATTTGGGATCAGGTTTGCACAACGTGAGTCGACAGGTCACTCAACAGCGGTAATCTTTATTGCCCCGTGTCAGACTCAAAGGGCCATCTCCTCTCTGTCATGCCTGTCCTATTACTTGAAAGGTTTGCTCAACGTATGCTGATCTTTAAAGAAATCCACATTAGTCTCAACTGGATTTGTCACCAGCATCATTTCACCAGAAAGTGTCGAGGCTTGATGAGGTCAGCAAAACACTGCTATTGTTCAAGGTCAAAATAAGGTCAAGACAGAGTAGTGGATAAAATCTGGTACACTGAGTTCTTTAATTTCAGCTGAACATACGGGTGATTTAAATTCTCCATACTAAAGACACTTGCTATTCCTCCTGATTGGGGGCAAGCTTTTGCTTAGTTACATAAGAGACGCCTTGCACCGATACACTGTTTTCAATGGATAAGAAGGGCACAAAGGAACCAGTCCATTCCAGGTCACTGTGCAAAACCTTGTCCCACATCATGAGGCTCATTGGCAAAAGTATTTGGGCCAACTTGTTTTAATCAGATTGATTGTACATGTACAGTGGGCCCCCAAATAGGGTATGAACCCTCCTATTAGCCTATGCAAAGACACATTCTTGACGCAGTTGTCCTTCATGTATCAGTCAAAACCAGTCAAATTTCCCATATCAGTGCATATGCGTCTGTGTACTGGGGGAAATCAAGTGGAAGCAATTTTTGACTGTTTTTGACGGTTACAGCAAAATGAGGGTTAATGTTAATCCATGCAGTTTAAATACATGTTATACATGTACATGTACATCCTCTGTAGACTGCCACATGTGTGTTTGGTACATGTGCATGCGCTTATACATGGGGCCTTGTGGGGTACCGGAATAATGGGAAGTACCCCACATGGCCAGTTTTTACCTTGTGGTAAAATTGGTACCTCACAAGAATTTCACGAAACTGATATTTGGCAATACATGTAACTCAAAAAGGGAAAAACTTTGATGGGTAAAAATCTGTCGCAAATTGAAGTGTTTTATATAAGGGACATACGGTCGAAATTTCAACCCAGGAAACTGAATTTGGTTTAAATTGGAGTGATTTGAATTTTTTTGCATGTTGTGTGGGAGTTTTGTACACGAGAACAAAGGAAATACCCCACAAGTCCTGGTATAGCTGTGTAAGGGTGTGTGTACGTATCCTTTGAAATTGCAGCCGTAAACCTCACTGCTAGTGCAAAGCTAATAGTCAGCTATCTGTTGTCTGATTAGATGCAGTTGTCAGGGTACATGTATGTAGTTAAAATTTGATGGCTTGGCGGTTGTAAGAGAAGACTGGCATGGCTGATAAGATGGTTCCACATCACACCATGCTGTGGCATGACTATAGCCCTGAAATTACATCATACTCGTATGTGACCCGTGCCCTTATTTTTATGAGGGATGGGTGGATCTTACCAAAGTTGTGTACAGTGTATTTTGTAATTTATGTTGGCTCAGAAATCATGGAAATGAGGTGAGCATTCATATTTTGTCGCATTATATACTTTGAATTCCCTGCACGGTTAAATTGAAATTCTCCCAAATAACCCATCAATAAGCCTTTTGTGAGTTAACTTTGACCCAAATCTGGTATACTGAGTTCTTTAAATTCTCGTGAACATAACAACTTGAATTTTCCTCACTAAAACCATTGTTGCTATACCTCTTGATTTGGGGCAAGCTTTTGCTAAGTTACATAAGAGATGCCTTGCAACAATACACTGTTTTCAATGGATAAGAACGGCACAAAGGAACCAGTCCATTCCAGAGATGGTGGTCACTATGCAAAAGCTTGCCCCGAATCACGAGGTATAGCAACAGTGTCTTTAGTCTGGGGAATTCAAATTGTTATGTTTACTTGCAGTCAGATAACTCAGTGCACCAGCTTTTATTCAATTTAACTTGCAAAAGGCTTATTACAGCAATGAACAAGTAAATTGTCCATGCCGGGCTTAGAGGCTACAGGTACCAAGCACTGGCTGATTTTGCACCACCTCGCACAGCACGCGCGGCCCACGCCATGCAAGGAGACTGTCTACGACAACAGTCAAACTTCACTTGTCTGAGGTCCCTCCGACTTTTGCAGATTTTGCGTTATAGGAACTTTATATTACTGTCACAGGAAAAAAACAATAAAGAGTACTGTAAATAATTGGGACCTCCATTGCCTTGGTATAAACAGAATGTTGTATTCACCCTAACCGCCAAGCATATTGTTTGGCTTACAGTACTCAGTACTACAAAATACTAAGTAATAGCCAGAGCCTGAAGGACCTAGCGCTACAAATTACTACTTCTGGCTAGGTTACTTCCATTGTTACTCATACAGAGAACAATAAAGCCATGCATTCATAGTGCCAGAGCACTGTATGGTACATTACTGTATCTTCTCTATTGTTTTTTATGGCTTCAGAGAACAATGCGGTCATATCCTCTTACAAGCGGCAGCACTGATTTCTACGTTTTACTACAAGTAGTAATTTGTATTATGTAGGGTTAACTGTGTTTTTATTAATGAAGATCAAGTGTACGCGTGTTAGGAACACCCTAGTACTCTTTAAAAGAAGTAAAATTGATGAACAAAATTGTAGGAAACTTACGGTATAAGTTTAAAAAATTTATATTGACTTTGTGAGTCAGAAGGTACATGTACATGTATATATTTATGAGTGGGAATAATATCACCTGAGCTCGGGTCATTATTAGCATCTATTCTCCCGTTGCAGTCTTACATGTATGCGAATATACGGTACCATAGAAGACCAGACAGGCACATATTTATTAGTATTATCGTACGGTATTTCTTGAATTGCCGCATTCCATTTCCAGCATTGTACATGTACCGGTATATTGTGGGTTCGTTGATCGTTACAGATTCTGCAGGACGTTCTAATGTGTGTCGTGATAAGCAATGAATAGACCGTATTTGCGGCGTCCCCAATTTCAGTCGTATTTCTGAATGCACAGTATCAATTTGATACCCGTAATGGGATGGAACCAGGTGATTATTGGGGTCGGAATGGAATCGTAGAATATAGTCTGGTTCTTTGAATTTAATGTTTTCAAATAAATACACTACGTTTTGGAATAAGACTGAAATTGGGGACGCCGTGAATACGGTCTATTGCTAAACCCTTCAACCTTACATATAATGTTGACCTCTTGTCTTCCAGTTACTAGATCCCTACCATGGGCAGACTGACGTGTAAATGCCTGAACATCAGCATTCACACCAAGGCCACACCTTCACCGCTAGACCGGACCACTTTGCGACTGCCGGCCGGCGAACGAGAGCGAGGCTTCTTCAAGGGTCAGGTGGCTGAGATCCAATTGGATCTTGGAGGGATATCGGAGGTAAATCGTCAAGTGTCATTTTTTCACATCTGTAAGGTTAGGGATGAACCACATGCTACCGTTGTGTTTGGGCTAATTACAACTGTACAAAAGCCAACCCAAATCCACAACAATTCCTACCGGTAGGTCATGAGTTGTCACCCCGCTTGGCCTAATTGTGTCCCACACACCAGCAGTCCAATCACTTGCTCTTTGCACTAATCAGCGACCCACATACAGAGCCTTTGACATGTTTGAGCACACACGCTTCTGAGTTGGCCTCATTGTTCAAACTTCAGGGGCCAATTTCTTAGTGCTGCTTAAGCACAAAATTTGCTTAAATGTGAAAAAAAACCTTGCTAGACAAATCAGGTTACCAGCCCAAACTCCATGTGATGCACATTTGTATATTAGTTTGGAATGGTATTCACCTGTCTTTTGGTTGGCATGACAATCACGTCAATTTTGAGCTGGTAACCTTTATTGTTTAAGCAAGGTTTTTTGTGCTTCAAAAGCAAAATTTGTGCTTGAAAGTAAGCATCCCTGTGAAATTGGCCCCTGTGTCTTTCTCCTTGAGGTTCAACTCACACATGTACCGGTAACTACATGTACATGTAGATTTCACTGTGAAAATAATTTGCCCTGACTTGAGGCACCCCCTCACCGGCATGTCAAAGGAAAGACAGGTTTGGTGGGAATCATTCTAGGGGGTGCATCTACATGTACGGGTATGTTTTTTTGGAACCGGGTACTCATTTTATGTCAATACTGGGTACCTGGATACCCTTGAAATACATGTACAAAGAGCACTTATCAAATGGCATTGCGTGCAGTCCTGGCAGACCATATGCCCGATACAGGGCTCTTTTTTCGTACAGAGAAGCAGCACATTGTCCTGAATGTTAGAGGGGAGTCTCTCACACCCTTTTATTAAACAAAACCTTTAATTTCTAACAAAAGCAGCTCTGCTGATCCTTGAACCAGAGTGATGACCACAGAACCTGTTTTTTCAGCAGCACCGATGACTTTCAGCAGTTCGGCCTTTCACTATCAATTTTAAAGTTTGTGTGCAATTTTATTGGTGAAATTTTTTTCACGAGCACTTGCCTGCAAAATAGATCTGGGTTTTGAGATGAATGGACGGGTATCCGTGTGCCGGTACAGGCTTAAATTATTCGATGTACCGGCACGGTACCCAACGCACATGCGGATATTGTACATTCCCACAGAAAATGCATCCCCGTGCTAATCCTGTGCCAACTTACATGTATGTACCAGAAGTGGTATCCTCTGCCAAATTACCAGTCGATCAATTAGAAGAGGGTTGTAGTCTAAACCGTCAAGACCAGAAGCAAGGGCAGTCACAAATAATGAGTAATAAGGTGTGGACAGTGGCAGAGGAATTCATGTTTTTGCTGCTGTGCATTCTAATAGCTTGTGACTTTCCAACTAGAGGCCTCGTGATCGTCTCGTGGGAGGGGATCTTATGATGGTCTTTGAGGGTCTCACCAATGGTCTGACGGTACAGCACTGGAAAGGGCTAGGCCAGAAATTCGAAAAGGATTGAAATGATTCCAGATTTTCATGAGGATACTTTGTACATGCTGTAGGCGGTACCGTACAGGATGGCCAATTTTTTTTCCTGCATGGTCAACATGTACATAATGTACATGTATGTATGTAGGCCAACATGTACATTGGAAAAATGACGATTAGATAAATATCTGAGGGCTCAAAACATACAGTACCAAACTTGACCACTGTTCTGTTTACTGTAGTTATAAGTCCCATCCTTTCAGAAGACATATGCCATCAAAAAAGTCATCCACCTGGTAACTACATGTCATGTACTTGTATGTCACCCTACATGTACATGTACCGACATGACTGGTCACCGTACATGTACAGTGCATGTACATGGAAATCTTGACTGAAAGGGCAGCTTTGTCCATGTGAATGGATCCTGTTCTTTGAACCTTCTTGAAGACGGGGAACAACCATTCATTTGCCAGTCGCAAAATAAAAACTACCTTTTATGTGTGTGTGTCTTTGGGGGATTTTTTTTTATTTGAGCATAGATCATTAGATGTAGCCAGCATGCAAGTGAAGAGTATTCTACTTACAGTGGTGCTAGTGTAAATGTTTTTAAAGTTTTCTAGTATATTTTCTGGGCCCACCAAGCTTTAAGTGTTTTAAAAGCAGTCAAGATACTTCTGTGGGTACTTAACGGTGGAAAGCTTTTTTTTAAAGCATTCCATTGCAGCATGTCCATGATGTAGTGCACAGGTGTGCGTTGTGTGTGTACATGTATGCGCTGTTGCACAGCACCACTGTGCAGTACATGCATGTGTCAAACAACACATAACAGGTTGAGGAAAAAAACAAAAAAAAACACCAGAAAAAAAAGTCCAGTGATTGATTGCGATTCTTATGAAAGGCTCCAAAGTTCACCCAGCCCACTTCACAGCACGTGCTGAAACGCTCGTCAATATTTACATGTACGTGTATTTGGAATCAAGGCAGTGTGCAATCGGAGCTATTCTTGCATGATTACGTATTGTGGCCAAATTGTCGAGTTTAGCCATCGGCAGCTCATGTGACCTGCGGAAATCGCCTGATTGTGAAATGGGTATTGCTTAAAAGAAAGGACAGATTAACTGGTAGCCGCTTGGATCTCATCACGCAATTTTAAGGATTAAAGGTAAGTTCCACCGTTGGTAAAATCACAAAAATGGGACTGCTGAATAATCTCTGAAAATCTCACCACCAGGAGGAAGGAACTAAACAAGAGCCTCGGTCAATCTACATCTACATCATGTACGTGTAAGGTCACAATACTGGCCAACTTTCATGATGCAAAAAATGAACTTTAATTTATCAGATGATGTAACCATTTTCAAGCTATGTTTGCTTGAGATTATAGTTGTACATGTATTTGAGAGATAAATAAAGATAAATAATTCAGTGTAAATGCGAGTCTATAATTTTTATTCACGTTGAAGAGCAAATTTTAGTTCAAAATGGCGCCCAAAAATGGGACATTGCTTGAACAAAATTTAATGAACTCAACTACTTTACTTATAGCTCACGTATTTTATCACAATGGTCATATTTTTTGAGTTAAGCAATGAAGTAATATTTTGGCCCTTTACAAAAAAAAATAAATAAATAAATCCACGCTCCAAAATGGCAGCTGAACCTGCGTTAACGTTCGTTTCACATCGTGTCCACCACACCATACCATGACGAAAAGGGCCAGAATCATCATTTACAAGCCTCACCCTTACCTGTAAAAGCCATTTTTATTCGAAATGAGCTTAATAAACATCGTGTAAAATGTGTGCTAGACCATAATTACCCTCGAGGATGAGAAAACATCAGCATATCGATCGCTATAATTTTCGTGTCCATTTTGTAACTAACGTAAAATGTCCACATGTTTTAACCGGTGATCAACGCAGTCTGACTAGTGGTCGTACACGTGCAATGGTACCCTGCATGGATGACCTAAAGGTCAATTGTTTTAGGCTCGATTACGTCTTTTCCGAGATAAAGCTATTTTAAGCACCGTGTCCACCGCGCGCCGCTTTCGCGTCTCTGTGTAACGAACGGAGAAAGTTGCTGCGCGCGACAGCTTTCCCTCCAACAATCAGGAAAAGAGCAGCCAATATCCGGAAAAAGAGCAGCCAAAAGGTTTGTATCAACTTAAATAGATTTTATTTTCTGTATTTTTTTGTGAAAAGAGGTCAGATGGCATTGTAAAAGGGAAGATTTTAATGGATAGTCAGTGGGTGATTTTTGGGCTTTGTAGCGGACCGCTTGGATGGTTTCGTGTGAATCGTGTCCATGTTTAACGAACGGAAGAAAAAAATAGTAAACATCTGAAGTCCCGCTTGAAATTGCAAAATGACAAATAATTTACACTTTTTAAGCTAAAGTCCATCACAAAAATGGACAAACTTAAAGAATAGCCTTGCCAAGTTCAAGAAATCATCAGTGTTTCACGTTCGTTACACACCGGCACTTTCGACTTCGCCCCATTCGTATTAAAATTCGCCCCATTTGTCATCCAATAGTATGGGGGCGAGTTTGCAGTGAATTAAAAGTAAATGGAGCGAAGTTGATGTAACACGTAGGCAAGTGATGTTTACACAGATAGGGGAACTTGCCTTTGTGGAACCCCTGGGGTCTTGTTAGAGTTTTTTTTTATGTTTCCACAAATCAAGCCACTGCCGGTTATGTTAAAAAATTGTTCTATTTAAATTTTATTTTTCTTCTGTCTTATTTCAGAAGCCAGAAAGGAGAAAAAGATTCAATGGTTGGATCAGATTATATGTCTGTAGATTCACATGCCCTTGTGAAAGAAGCTTTAGTGTCTAAGTATGTCATCAGAGGTTTGTCTAAGGTCTGTAGTCAAAAGTTCATCAGTTTTTCAGCAAAGATGAGTCACCCAGGTGGCACAAACTGAATAAATTCAATGAAATTCATTTCATGAGATGTGCCATGTTCTTCAGATGGGATCATCAGTGTACAGCCTCCACAATGAAATACAGTTTTAAGAAACAAGATTAGAGTGAAAAATAAAATAGTCATTGACTCAATTTACTTGTTCCTCAGAATTGTTTAATGTTGCAAATGGTGCACATTTAAATATACATACATGTACTTAAGTTCACAATGTCAAAGATTTCAACTTCTGTGAAGCTCATGTGCAACCTTCTTGCATGCATATAGGGCATTTAAAAATAGGCTGAAGTGGCTTATCAGATATGTAGATCACAGAGATGCTCCCAAGAAATGAAAAAGCATGTGCATGTATTAACACCTGCACATAGTAACATAGGCAATTTTCTGAAGGTGAGGCAACTACCTTGAGGGCTCCAGTAAAGCAAGTCATAATAAACTTGTCACATGAAATGTTAGCTTTGATTCAAAATTTTTGGTGTCCGTGTCATTTTTGTAACTAACGTTAAACTACAGGACAAAGATCTTTGAAATTGAGGGTATCTGTTCTTTGGTTGTCAATGATAATGTCCTCTTTGAAGTACTTGCAAGCTTCGCAACCAGCTGTTTTCCTCAAGTCATCAAACTGCAAATCATTTAAAATTGTTGTGTGTGAAAAAGTACACTTGTTAACGTTAGTTACGGTGTCCACCTTATTAAGATATCGTAAAATTAGTAACAATTAGCATTTTTTTTAAAGATGACTTTCAGAAAGGAGGAAAAGCTTAACCACAACAATACAACTCCACATTGTTTTTCTTTGACTTTTATTATTGCATGGTTGACTGCAAAGTGGACACCGTAACCAACGTTAACTTATGAGGCCCCCCTCTACAGAAAGCACTGCATGGAAGAAAATTTCTTGGGCCGATTATCTTCCCATTGCTATTTTCTGATAGAGGGTGGTCCATTGTCATAATTTAAAAGTAAATTAAACACCTTTCACTAGATTGAATTTTTACCTATGTATCCCATTTTTGTTAGCCAGTATTGTGTCCTTACATGTACAGACTGTTGCCGTCCAGAATTGCTATCGCTTTTGAGAAAAGAAAACTTGTATTCTGTTTTTAAAGTACATATCATACATTGCACCGGTACCTGTGTAAATTTTTGATTGACTTACATGTAATGGCTAATGTGTGTCCATACATGTTCATGTAAACATGTACAGCTACATACATACATGTACAGTACATGTGTATGTAGCCAACTACCGGTAGTCATGTGCGGGTAAACTTACATGTACACATGTACACATGTTCTTCTTTCATGTCTTTCTGTACATGTTGTACATGTATGTATGTAATGTACATTGGACATGTACATGTATTGATATACCCTGCATGTACACATGTTATGTAAGTCTGTGGGGATACAGTGTACAAGAACTTTGCACCCCTTTGGTTTTTGCGCCTACATTGTGAGAGTTTCAAACAGGGCCACCTTACTGCAGTGTCCTCATGCTGGTATCGGCCATCTTGAATCCAACTTAAAAGTGAGGCAATCCCTGTAAAAGTGTTCCAAAGGCGTACATGTACATGTAATAGACTTTTTTTCACCCATTTGACTCGATTGCACTCAAAGCAAACAATGCCACCACCTGTGGACCGCCATGGCCATGGTGATCGCATATATTCCTACGGGCAACTTCAACCATGTGCAAGCGTACATGCAAACGCTGCATGCTTGTAGCTTACATGTACCGGTACCATCACAATACTATGCACTCATTACCATCACAACACACTGCAATCCAGCATCATTGTGAAATCACAGGAAAAAGGTCTACAGGGGCCAGAATGAGCA